>NC_091994.1:24789121-25089121 GCF_044704955.1 Pristiophorus japonicus
AATAAGTGCAGGAGTAGGCCATTCAGCGCTTCGAGCCTGCACCACCATTCAATATGATTATGGCTGCTCATTTTTGCAGCTTTACTACCCCATTCTTGCTTTTTCTCCATACCTATTGATCCCTTTAGCTATAAGGGCCACATCTAACTCCCTTTTGAATATAA
The DNA here is from genome assembly GCF_044704955.1 of Pristiophorus japonicus. Lineage (NCBI taxonomy): Eukaryota > Metazoa > Chordata > Chondrichthyes > Pristiophoridae > Pristiophorus > Pristiophorus japonicus. Next base: position 24,789,286 of record NC_091994.1, read on the forward strand.
CTAACGAACTGGCCTCAACAACTTACTGTGGTAGAGAATTCCACAGGTTCACAACTCTCTGAGTGAAAAAGTTTCTCCTTATCTCGATCCTAAATGGCTTACCCCTTACCCTTAGACTGTGAGCCCTGGTTCTGGACTTCCCCAACATTGGGAACATTCTTCCTGCATCTAATCTGTCCAATCCTGTCAGAATATGATATGTTTCTATGAGATCCCCTCTCATTCTTCTAAATTCTAGTGACTATAAGCCTAGTCGATCCAGTCTTTCTTTATATGTCAGTCCTGCCATCCCGGGAATCAGTCTGGTGAACCTTCACTGCACTCCCTCAATAGCAAGAATATCCTTCCTCAGATTAGGAGACCAAAACTATACACAATATTCAAGGTGTGGTCTCATCAAGGCCCGGTACAACTGCAGTAAGACCTCTCTGCTCCTATACTCAATTCCTCTCGCTATGAAGGCCAACATGCCATTTGCCGCCTTCACCACCTGCTGTACCGGCATGCCAACTTTCAATGATTGATGTACCATGACACCCAGGTCTCGTTGCACCTCCCCTTTTCCTAATTTGTCACCATTCAGATAATATTCTGCCTTCCTGTTTTTGCCACCAAAGTGGATAACCTGACCTTTATCTACATTATACTGCATCTGCCATGCATTTGCCCACTCACCTAACCTGTCCAAGTCACTCTGCCTCTGAGCATCCTCCTCACAGCTCACACTGCCACCCAGCTTAGTGTCATCTGCAAACTTGGAGATATTACATTCAATTCCTTCGTCTAAATCATTAATGTATATTGTAAATAGCTGAGGTCCCAGCACTGAACCTTGCGGTACCCCACTAGTCACTGCCTGCCATTCTGAAAAGGACCCGTTTATTCCGACTCTTTGCTTCCTGATTGCCAACCAGTTCTCTATCCACATCAATACATTAGCCCCAATACTATGTGCTTTAATTTTGCACACTAATCTCCTGTGTGGGACCTTGTCAAAAGCCTTTTGAAAGTTCAAATACACCACATCTACTGGTTCTCCCTTGTCCACTCTACTAGTTACAGCCTCAAAAAATTCTAGAAGATTTCGCAAGCATGATTTCCCTGTCATAAATCCATGCTGACTAGGACCGAATCTGTCACTGCTTTCCAAATGTGCTGCTATTACATCTTTAATAATTGATTCCAACATTTTCCCCATTACCAATGTCAGGCTGACCAGTCATAATTCCCTGTTTTCTTGCCCTCCTTTTTTAAAAAGTGGGGTTACATTAGCTACCCTCCAATCCATAGGAACTGATTCAGAGTCTATAGAATGTTGGAAAATGACCACCAATGCATCCACTATTTCTAGGGCCATTTCCTTAAGTACTCTGGGATGCAGACTATCAGGCCCTATAGATTTATTGGCCTTCAGTCCCATCAATTTCCCCAACACAATTTCCTGACTAATAAGGATTTCCTTCAGTTCCTCCTTCTTGCTAGACCCTCGGTCCCCTAATATTTCCGGAAGGTTATTTGTGTCCTCATTAGTAAAGACAGAACCAAAGTATTTGATCAATTGATCTGCCATTTCGTTGTTCCCCATTATAAATTCACCTGATTTTGACTGCAAGGGTAGACATTTGTCTTCACTTATCTTTTTCTCTTCACATATCTATAGAAGCATTTGAGGTCAGTTTTTATGTTCTCTGCTAGCTTACTCTCATACTCTATTTTTCCCCTCCTAAGTAAACCCTTTGTCCTCCTCTGCTGAATTCTAAATTTCTCCCAGTCCTCAGGTTTGCTGCTTTTTCTGGCCAATTTATATCCTTGGCTTTAACACTTTCCCTAATTTCCCTTGTTAGCCACGGTTGAGCCACCTTCCCTGTTTTATTTTTACGCCAGACAGGGATATATAATTGTTGAAGTTCATCCATGTGATCTTTAAATGTCTGCCATTGCCTATCCACCATCAACCCTTTAAATATCATTCGCCAGTCTATCCTAGCCAATTCACGTCTCATACCATCGAAGTTACCTTTCTTTAAGTTCAGGACTCTAGTCTCTGAATTAACTGAGTCACTCTCCATCTTAATGAAGAATTCTACAATATTATGGTCACTCTTCCCGAAGGGGCCTTGCACAATAAGATTGCTAATTAATCCTCTCTCGTTACACAACACCCAGTCTAGGATGGCCTGCTCTCAAGTTGGTTCCTCGACGTATTGGTCGAGAAAGCCATCCCTTATACACTCCAGGAAATCCTCCTCCACCGTATTGCTACCAGTTTGTTTAGCCCAATCTATATGCAGATTAAAGTCACCCATGATAACTGCTGTACCTTTTTTGCACGCATCCCTAATTTCCTGTTTAATGCCATCCCCAATCTCACTACTACTGTTTGGTGGTCTGTACACAACTCCCATTTGCGTTTTCTGCTCTTTGTGTTCCGGAGCTCTACCCATACAGATTCCACATCATCCAAGCTAATGTCCTTCCTTACTATTGCGTTAATCTCCTCTTTAACCAGCAATGCTACCCAACCTCCTTTTCCTTTCTATCTATCCTTCCTGAATATTGAATACCCCTGGATGTTGAGTTCCCAGTCTTGGTCACTCTGGAGCCATGTCTCTGTAATCCCAATTACATCATATCCATTAACAGCTATCTGCACAGTTAATTCATCCACCTTATTATGAATGCTACTCACATTAAGACACAGAGCCTTCAGGCTTGTTTTTTTAAAACTCTTTGTCCTTTTAGAATTATGTTGTAATGTGGCCCTTTTTGATTTTTGCCTTTGATTTCTCTGCCCTCCACTTTTCCTTATCTCCTTTCTACCTTTTGCTTCTACCCCCATTTTACTTCCCTCTATCTTCCTGCATAGATTCCCATCCCCCTGCCATATTAGTTTAAACCCGTCCCAACAGCACTAGCAAACACTCCCCCTAGAACATTGGTTCCAGTCCTGCCAAGGTGCAGACCGTCCGGTTTGCACAGGTCCCAGCTCCCCCAGAACCGGTTCCAATGTCCCAGTAATTTGAATCCCTCCCTCTGCCACCATTCCTCAAGCCACGTATTCATCTTAACTATCCTGCTATTTCTACTGTGACTAGCATGTGGCACTGGTAGCAATCCTGAAATTACTACCTTTTGAGGTCCTACTTTTTAAGTTAACTCCTAGCTCCCTAAATTAAGCTTGTAGGACCTCATACCATTTTTTACCTATATCGTTGGTACCTATATGCACCACGACAACTGGCTGTTCACCCTCCCCCTCCAGAATGCCCTGCAGCCGCTCCGAGACACCCATGACCCTTGCACCAGGGAGGCAACATACCATCCTGGAGTCGCGATTGCGGCCGCAGAAGCGCCTATCTATTCCCCTTACAATAGAATCCGCTACCACTATAGCTCTCCCACTCTTTTTCCTGCCCTCCTGTGTAGCAGAGCCACCCATGGTGCCATGAACTTGGCTGCTGCTGCCTTCCTCTGATGGGCCATCTCCCCCAACAGTACCCAAAACGATATATCTGTTTTGGAGGGGGATGACCGCAGGGGACCCCTGCACTACCTTCCTTCCACTGCTCTGCCTGATGGTCACCCATTCCCTATCTGCCTGTGTAACCTTTACCTGCGGTGTGACCAACTCACTAAATGTGCTAGTCACGACATCCTCAGCATCGCGGATGCTCCAGAGTGAGTCCATGCACAGCTGCAGTGCCGCAATGCGGTCTGTCATGTACTGTTTTGTTATAGAGGAGGTTACATTAGGCCAGAATTTGTTGTCAAAATCATGGTATGGTGAATGATGCTCGCCATTATTTATGCACAAATGGTACAGCAACTTCAAGCGAGGGCCAGGTGCACAGTTAAATGCGGAAATCTAATAGTCGCTTGTTGCCGCACTCCGCCATTAGCTTCGCAAAAATGGCATCTCACTGTACCTCGCCATTGAAATGCATTGAATGGTGGGAACATTGCTGTATTTGTGCGGTAGATAGAAACAAAATTTGCCACAGAAAGTTAAGTCTTGCCATTTCAAGTCTAAGTACCCTTTTAATGATGTGATAAGTGTTAATTACTTCCAATCAATCTCTGACACTGAAAATTAACTATTTCAAGTGTGGAGTCTCATTCCATCAGGTATTAATTGTTGTTGGAGATTTTAAAAATGTAAAATTTAAAAGAAAATTATGTTTCCTTTCTGTCTTTTTTTTTTCTTTCTCTTAATCCAGTCTTTCTCTTTCTGTACCTGAATTGACATTGAATTCACCCACTCGAATTTGCGCTTCCGTCTCAATCCTTGCGCTGTTTATTTCATGATCCTTCAATCTGATTGGTTAAGGAGGTACACAGATGTTCTGTTCAATGAGGTCCCAGATGGCCAGTTTTCCTCGCTGCGAAGTTGTCACCTTGTGCATTTAGCAACTTGCCATGCAAAAAAAATGTAAAAGCTAAACGTCTAACTAAAAGTAGATGCCGTTAGATGCCCTGCTACAGCAAAAACTGGCCCAACATATGACAATCTGCATGACTTTTTTGTAGCGTGTCAAACTACAGCAAGTTTAAAGTAGCAAATATGAAGGTTCACATTAGTGTGTGAAGTTCATTTAAACTGGACTGTCATGTATGTTTTTATATGTGCTCTAAGTATAAAGCACCTAGAGCCTCGTAGCCGAGAGCATGCAGAAATCAAGAGCAGGCAGCGGAAAGAGCGTGTGGCAAACCAGTCCCACCCACCCCTTCCCTCAACGACTATCTGTGACAGAGAATGTGGTTTTCATATTGGACTGTGCAGCCAACTAAGAACTCATGTTAAGAGTGGAAGCAAGTCTTCCCTTGATTCCGAGGGCCTGTCTATGATAATGATGAAATATAAATAGGCCACTTTCTGATGTTGAGTTCATGCTGCTGGTGCAAGGCCTTGCTTGTTAGCCATGCATTCCAGGAAATCACGGGCCCGCTGCCCTTTCCAGACAAAAAATGGCTACCATAATTTTCCAATATGTGGAGTCAACATGTGAGGTTCCTGCCATCAGCATGAACTAGGATTATAAGCTCTATATATTACATCGCAGTGTGTCTCAGAAATGATGCAGTTGTATATTCCCATTATTTAAACTGAATTACTGTGCAATGGATTCAATGTGGCTGATCACTTAGCTCATTTCCTTGTTTTGAAAATGTTAGATAAATCGCACGGGATTATTGTTAAAGAATCTGTATAAAATAGCAGGCAGAGGTTTACATATAATCACACTAAGTTTTCATATGCTATTATCACACAGTGTAATTTCGAGGCCTGTGGGCTTATATTTTACACTGTGGTGCAGCACATAAATCAACGTTTGCTCATCCACCATATTTGACAATCTTGCTGCCCAACCCAAATAATTGATTGGCGGAGGCTATTGGAGAAACAATTTTGAGCGAGACATCATTTCAAGAGGCCTCAGAAGAGTATTTATCAAGAATCTGATGTGATGTGTAGTGGTTTCAGCGATGCAATCACTACTGACTGCTCCTTGTTAACTTTAATAAGCTTTGTGCCATCTTCCCATTGTAATAAGTATAGACTGACATTCCACAGCTGCAGAGACAGTGCTGAGAAATCCATAGTAGAATATTGTTAAAAGCTTTACCAATTCCACTTAAAAACGACACTAAATTTCAGTGCTATGCATGTTGTTATTTTGAAATTTATTACAGACCAATCTCTTAGGCATCAGTCTGGCTGCAGTGTCCAGTCATGCACGTCTCTGCACTAAGGCGCAGAATCAGCACTGTAGTTTTCATGTGGACTCGCCTCCCTCCCTATCTCTGCAACCTGCTCCAGCAACCTGCTCATCACCGCGCGCAGTAACCAATTTTTGCCCCGCAGAGGCCCGTTTCTGCCTCGCGCCGGAAATTGGACAGCAGCCCATGAGGCCGCCGAGGGCGATGTCAGCGACAACCTCACCAGTCGCGAACCGGACCGCACTCCTTTCGCGGGGCGAAAATTAAAGGGGAGGTGCGCGCGCCATCTTTTTCTCGCAGCCGACACTCCGCTTCTGTGCCGGACTGCAGCCACAGTGGCCTAGTGGAGGCCCCTCGCCCCACTACAGAGCTCGCAGCACACCCCCCCCACTTTAACGTAAGGGGAGGGCCTTGTGCGCGCGTCAGCGCTACGCGGACAGGCTGCATCAGCGCTGTAACATTCGCATGCTTATCGCTCCAGTTCCGCCCCAGAGAGGAAGTGGAGCACCCGACATTGCGCTCCACTTTCAGGAGCGGTCACCCCAATTTCGCTGCCGGGGTGGGACTTCTGGGTCGGGCGCAGGAAATCCTGCCTCGCCTCAGTTACCAGTGGCAAGGGTTAACCAGGACGTTGGAGACCTGCTCTGCTGCACGGACCTAGTGCACACATATCGCAGTGCGGGCAGGTCCGTGCTGCCCCTGGGCCCTCGGCTCTTCTGGACCCCGTACCCTCATTCGCAACACTTCTGCCACGATGTTCCAGGGCCCGGCGCTCCAGCGATACCGAATTATGACCCCTTTGTTCCTCCAACTCTGGCCTCTTGTGCATTCCCCACTTGCTCTGCCCACTATTGGCAGCCATGTCTTCAGCCATCTAAATCCTCAGCTCTGGAATTCCCACTCCAAACCTTTTTTCCTTTCCACCTTTAAGACGCTGCTTAAATCCTGCCACTTTGACCAAGCATTTAGTCACCTGTCGAATTGCCACTTTCTTCCGCTCGGTTTCAATTTTTGTTTTGATTACACACCCGTGAAGCACCTTGGGACATTTTAGTATATATAAGCTATATAAATGCAAGTTGTTTTTAGAGTAGCGATGTTAGCTGATGTTAATGTTAATTGCCAGGACAGTCTGTTCTTCAGTAACTTAAAAAAACGTAACCAGCACCTTGAGTGGAACGAAGCACATCCATTTAAGCACATAGCAGAGATCAACTTTGCCCAAACTGTTGTGCAGTTGGCAATGGAAAACTAAAGGGTTTGCCCTGTTCTAGATCAGGTACCCAAGTCAGACAGGCGCCTGCCGTATACTTGGTGCTCCTGGCCTATACTGCTCGAAAGCAGGTAACAGTAGTTGCAGTATCATCATCATTATAGGTGGTCCCTCAAACGAGGATGACTTGCTTCCACGAGAGTTCACAGATGTTTCAATTAAGGACCTGTGTTCCAGTCCTGAACTCCAGTTGAGGGGGTGTAAGATGCCTGTGCGTGAATTTTTTTTAACATGTGGTGACCGTTGCACAACAGCCACCACACGGGCTTGACAGAGCTAGGCCTTTATCCAGTGGCAAGGGTTAACCAGGACGTTGGAGACCTGCTCTGCTGCACGGACCTAGTGCACACATATCGCAGTGCGGGCAGGTCCGTGCTGCCCCTGGGCCCTCGGCTCTTCTGGGCCCCGTACCCTCATTCGCAACACTTCTGCCACGATGTTCCAGGGCCCGGCGCTCCAGCTCTATTTATAGCCCTGTGCTGTTAGTCTGTACTGCCCTAAAGCAGGTTAACAGAGTCAAGCTGTGGTAATAACAGAGAACATATAGAGAGCTGAATTTTATTTTATACTTCAAGAGATTTTTTGAAATGGGAAGTTTTTTTATTATGTCTGCAGTTTAATGCCAGTTTGCATCACTATAATTATACCTTTGAATCAATGTGGAGGTAATTCCTGGTCAAGAAATTGTTAAGAATTTTTGATAATGCTTCAGGTTACCGGGCAAACATACATTGATTTTGGAGAGAATTATTTCTGCAAATCCAACATTTTATAATGTCAGCATATGTTCCTAATACCTCTGAAAATAAATTGTACCAATAATTCACTTGTATTTTGTCTTATAAACTCCACTTGTGTTTCAATTCCTTTGGTGAATTCTCTAAAATGTTTTGCTGTATAAACTGTTGGTTGTGTTTACCTTTTTCATAACTGCTTTGTAAAATCAAGCCAGAGTCTAAAATAAAATGAAAATATTGAGAGTGGCTGAAGTGATCCGACGTCAGTTCCTTTCCCCCCTCGCTACAGTGGAGAGCAACCACTGCAGTAAACGGCCTCTGATGACAGGGATCCAATGTCAGCCAGTGGAAAGTTGTACCTAGCTGCCAGCAACATCAGGCCAAATGAAAGCCTAATCTCACTAATAATAGGAAAGATCACACAAACTCCAAGATCCTCCATTGCTTTATGGAGTTAATCCACACCTGTAGTCAATGGTAATCCTGACAGAGCCACATGGAGCTCATTTCCCTATTGCCCAGGTGAATTTTGCTACAAATATAATGCAGCAGTAATTTAAGTAGAGGAATACAAGCAAAGCAGGCAGATTCATGTGTGATTTGACCACATTACCAATGGCACTGGTGTATGAGAGGGAGTGGAGATTTAACACTCCCATTACTTGTTTAATAAGGCAGGGCATTCATTCATTCCAGCACACTACGCAATGTTGGTAATCCAGTTGAATCCCTAATGTTCTAGTGGAAGTAGGCATGTATCTCATTATTTGCCTGGAGGCAGTGCTGCATGCACACACAGGAATACATGCGTTTAGAACAGTCTTACATAATTTCATATCCATACACATAGTGAAAATATGCCCTCTGTATTAATTACTATAAAAATAAAGCCAATACTTCTGTGGCATGAACAATTTTTCCTTCTCTTCTACCTTTTTATTCCCTCTTCATCTCTTCCCACATTACAACAGTGACTACACTCCAAAAGTACTTCATTGGCTGCAAAACGCTTTGAGACATCCGGTGGTCATGAAAGGCGCTATATAAATCCAAGTCTTTCTTTCTTTCTTCACAACCTACCTGCCAAAAGTTAAAATGACCCCCAAAATGTGTAAGTGTGATGGAAGCCAAGATGCATTTTACTTCAAACTGTAAAATCTTTAATATGTTTTTTTGTGTGAAATTTTAGCTAGGCCTAGATATTATGAAATTAAAATAACAGCCTGTTAGCTGCTTTCAGAATGATGTCGTCTTTGTGTGCGAGGAAGGAATCTGTCTGGATTTTAGTTTTGAGGTGAAGCTGGCTGCTTCCCCACAATGCTGCCAATCTCCGATAATTATAAATAAGTTGCATAAAAGTTACTTCATGGTTTTAAGGTGTTAATGCAATAAAAGATTGCATTGTTATATCACAGAAAATCTATTTGGTATTTGTCAAAAACAATTGAATCCCACCACACTGGTCAGAAGTCTAATCTTCATACTCTTATAATGGTAACATTGATTAATAACATTATTGCTTGTCTAATAGAAAATAATTTCTTTGTCCTGTGCATTGTAGTCAGCTTTGAAAACCGTGCTTCTAATCATAGGAAATGTGGGATAAAAACAGAAAATGCAGTAAGTACTCAGCAGGTTAGGCAGCATCTGTGGAGATATACAGGTTGCAGATCAGCCATGATCTCATCAAATGGTGGAGCAGGCTCGAGGGGCTAAATGGCCTACTGTTACTATGTTCTTATGTTCCTATGAGCCAAGACTGCCCAAAGTGGAGGAAGAGTATCCGGGAGGGCGCTGAGCACCTCGAGTCTCAACGCCAAGAGCATGCAGAAATCAAGCGCAGACAGCGGAAGGAGCGTGCGGCAAACCAGTCCCACCCACCCTTTCCTTCAACCACTGTCTGTCCCACCTGTAACAGAGAATGTAATTCCCGCATTGGACTGTACAGCTACCTAAGAACTCACTTTTAGAGTGGAAGCAAGTCTTCCTCGATTTTGAGGGACTGCCTATGATGATGATGATGTTCCTATGGAGAGAGAACCAGAGTTAACATTTCGGGTCGATGACCTCTCGTCAGAACTGGAAAACGGTGGAGATGTAAACGGTTTTAAGCAAGTACAGAGGCAGGGAATGACAGACCATGTTTCTTTACTTGTCCCATTACCATCTCCTTGCACCATCATCCCTTTTGTCATTTAATCTCTCTTGCCTTCCACCCTATTACAGACCGTCCCCTTTTTCCCCTTCCCCCCTTTCCCTGCCTCTGTACTTGCTTAAAATCTGTTACATCTCTAACTTTTTCCAGTTGACTAAAGGTCATTGACCTGAAACGTTAACCCTGTTTCTCTCTCCACAGATTCTGCCTGACCTGCTGAGTATTTCCAGCACTTTCTGATTTTATTTCAGATTTCCAGCATCCGCAGTATTTTGCTTTTGTTGCAGGAAATGTGGGGCTGCCTCTGGAAGCTGTACTTTGCTGTGAGCAATACTAAAGAAAGTTGCGAGATATCCCAACGAGATTGAGATCCTGAGGGGGAAACCTGGGAGATCGTGATCTTTTGTGAAAGTGTTGCTGAATTGCATTCCGTGAAGGTTTTACTCACAGCCCCTTAAAGAGATGAATACAAGTGCTTCGAAACAGAACAGCTTTTCTATATATCCCAATTAGCCTCCATATCAAAGTCGGATCAGCTACAATTGTAAGACCCCTGCCAGTGTGGTGCAATTTCAGTCTCAGAAAAGTACCCCCTGCTGCACTGATGTGAAGTTTCCATTTCCTCACACACACTATTCTTTTGCCACATCTGAATGTGATTGCTGACCCGACCTGAAACTGCCCAAACGCATGTGATGTCGAATGCAAAACAACTGTCCGAGAGAGGAGTCTACCATCTATATCTGTCGGCATCCATCCTAGCACAGGTTAGATCAGAAAATTGGCAACACAGGAACTGCTCAGAAAGCAGCTGCAGTTCCCCAGAAGACGACACTCATTCTTTGGATTTACTGGAAAGCTGGTTCGCGACGTTTGCTCTTTGATAGGCTTATTTCACAGCAGTTGCTGGGAGAAAAAAACTGCTGTAAAACTGCGGGGCCAACAAGGATTCATTATAACAATACCACAATCTATTTGTGTGTGTCCGCAACTGAGGCGGGTAAAGAAGCAAAATATTCTCCCCGACATAAATGATACTTATAGAAAGTGCATTGAAGCAATAGAGAGTGTACAATATACCAGCAGAACTTGTCTCCAGTCGTCTTGGTTAATCCTTACCACTGGACCAAGACCTAGCTCTGTCAAGCCCGTGTGGTGACTGGTGTGCAACGGCCACCACATGTTAAAAAAATCAATGCACAGGCATCTTCCACCCTTCAAGATTTAGTTCGGGACCTGGAATTTTAGGTCCTTCATTGAAACACCTGTGAACTTTTTGATGTGGAAGCAAGTCATCCTCGATTCGAGGGACTGCCTATGATGATGACAATATAGGTTTCACCAGACGGAGGAGAATGATAGTTATGGGGAAACACTTGAGATGCTGAGACTATTTCCACTGGAGTACAGACTGGGGAGATTTCATGCAAGTTTTTAAGATTCTGAAGGACTTTTATAATGTGAATAGCTTCAAACTCTGATTGACGGGGAGCTGACCAATTTAAAATTGCCCCTAACAGAGTGAGTAAAGAGCTCAGGAGAAATGTCTTTATTCAGAAAATAACTGAGGCACAAGCCATTGCATTTCTAAGAGGAAACTGAATAAATATTTGAAACAGAAAATGATACAGGGCTATGGGGAAGAGAATTGTTAATGTTATGTTAATGATGTTTAAAATAACTCCAGCAACTCAGCCTAAGTGAGCGGCGATGGGAAGGTGAGACGAAGCCTCTGGATTTGTTCTTTATTAATATTTCACATCCTAAGAGAGATTGCAACAGCAGAGGAGGGGATGATGAAATGTTGCAGTGCAACTGCTGGAAGCCACAAAAAAATGCAGCCTGCAGGTAAACACCGAGAAATACAAGAGAAAAACAAAATGAGAATAGGTTATTACAATCTACTCTGGTAAGCAGAAATGGGGTGAAGTTATCTCCTTCTGGCAAAAAGCGGGCAGGTGGGCAGATCCTTTCTATATTGCGGTGTCCAAAACTGCACACTGTACTTCACCTGTGGTCTTACTAAATTCCATTCACTTTGAATGGCCTTATCTATTTGAGGTGCTGCTTTTAATGTCTTGTGAACTAGAACCATAGATCCCTCTGCTCCTTCACATTATCCAGCTTCCCCCATTCAAAGTAAAATAATTACTTTTGTTTTAGCCACAATATTTGACTTCATATTTACTGACATCGAATTCCATTTGCCATTTCTTTGCCCATTCTTATCAATATCTTCTCCTTTGGTCCTTAGAATTGTTTACCATGCCTCCTACTTTAATATTGTCTGCAAATCTGGACACCACTCTCTAGCCCTATCTCCAAATCGTTGATGTACACAGTGATCAGAAAGGATCCAAGAACAAAACCCTCATCCATGCCTTTGATATGTCTCGACTTGAGTACACCAACTCACTCCTGGCTGGCCTCCCACATTCTACCCCACATAAACTACAGGTGATCCAAAACTTGGCTGCCTGTGTCCTAACTTGCATCAAGTCCTGCTCCATCACCCCTGTGCTTGCTGACCTACATTGGCTTCTGGTCAAACAATGCCTTGATTTCAAAATTCTCATCCTTATTTTCAAATCCCTCCATGTTCTCGCCCCTCCCCATCTCTGTAATCTCCTTCAGCCCCACAACACCTCCCCCCCCCCCCCCACCCCGCACCCCCCCGCTCCCGAGATGTTGGCGCTCCTCTAATTCTGCCCTTTTGAGCATCCCTGATTATAATCACTCAACCATTGGTGGCCATGCCTTCTGTTGCCTAGGCCCTAAACTCTGGAACTCCCTGCCTAAACCTCTCCAACTCTCTACCTCTCTTTCCTCCTTTAAGACGATCCTTAAGACCTACCTCCGTGACCAGCCACCTGCGTTAATTTCTAACTATGCGGCTCGGTGTCAAAATGTTTAAATCTCATAATACTCCTGTGAAGTGCCTTGGGACGTTTCACTACGTTAAAGGTGCTATACAAATACAAGTTGTTGTTGTTGTGGGAAACCACCAACCACTTCCAACTACTCTGAGGAACTGTCCTATCGTCTGTCTCCTCCCTTCTAACCAGTTTTCAATCCAATTTGCTACCCATCTCCTAATTCCATATCCCTTAATCTTCTCCAATAGACTCCTGTGTGGCACCTTGTCAACGGAATTCTGAAAGGCCATGTGCACAGCAGCCACTGTATTTCCCTCATCCACCATATCTGTCACCTCCTCAAAGAACTCTATCAGAGTTGTCAAACACGACTGTCCTTTCTGAAATCCATATTAGCTGCTTTTATTGATTTTCTCTTCATTTAGATATTTTTAATTAATGATTGCAAAATGTTCCCTATCACAGATGTTAAGCGAGCCTGTAAGTATCTGGGTTAGCTCAGTCGCCCTTTTTGAAAATGATTATGGCATTGGCCACTCTCCAGTTCCCCAGCACACATCCACTCTCAATAAAACCCCTGAAATATAATGTCTTGGGTCTCTGCTATTTCCTCCCCCATTTCGCTCACGATCCTTCGATGTATCCAGTCAAGTCCTGGGGAATAAACATTTCCTGAGCACACTGTATCAGAAAATCAGTCCCAATATCTGGGATGTTTAATTTTACTGAGATTATCTTGGTAGTTGCTACAACCCAAGAACATAAGAACATAAGAAATAGGAGCAGGAGTAGGCCATATGGCCCCTCGAGCCTGCTCCGCCATTCAATAAGATCATGGCTGATCTGATCATGGACTCAGCTCCACTTCCCTGCCACTCCCCATAACCCTTTACTCCCCTATCATTCAAAAATCTGAAGAACATGATAACTGTCTCAAAACAATTCTCCAGAGTCTTAGTGAGAACAAATAAATCTGGATTATTTGGAATGTCAGAAACAGTGGTGGAAGCAGAATCCACAGTCATTATTAAAAGGAAAGTGCAAATATATTTGTGCGAAAAAAACTTAAAAGAGCATGGGGAGAGGACATGGGAATGGGACTAAAGGATAGCTCTTTCAGGCACTATGGGCCAAATCACTTCTTTCTGGGCTGATTCAATAACAGGATGATTCTAGGATTCTTCCTATTACCTCAGAACAAATGTGTTTCAGCCAACAGCAACAACTTGTATTCATATAGCGCCTTTAACGTAGTAAAATGTCCCAAGGCGCATCACAGGAGACAAAACAAATAAATTTGACACCGAGCCACATAAGAAGAAATTACAGCAAAGAGGCAGGTTTTAAGGAGCGTCTTAAAGGAGGAAAGAGAGGTAGAGAGGTGGAGATGTTTAGGCAAGGAGTTCCAAAGCTTAGGGCCCAGGCAACAGAAAGTAGGTGATACACATAAAGCATCCCAGCAAGCCGAAAAACTCCACTGAAGTCTATTTGGCTTTACCAGATTCTGTCACCATATCACTAGGTTTTCTGCTACTAAGCAGGAGGAAGCAGTCATGGAAGAAGAGAAATTAATTCCAAGAAGCTGTTGATACTCAGAAAAATGATGACTAACACTGTAATGCTAAAGGGATTAAGGGATATGGAGAGAAAGCAGGAATGGGGTACTGAGGGAATGATCGGCCATGATCTTATTGAATGTTGGTGCAGGCCCGAAGGGCTGAATGGCCTGCACCTATTTTCTATGTTTCTATGTTTCGATGTTTCGATGTTTCTATGTTTCTAATGACTTGCATTAAACCTCAGAAGGTGATCAAGCTTGTTGCAAATGACAGCTTGTAGATCTCGAGCTTTTTCACACAAGACATGCAAGACCAATCTACACGATCTCTTGCAAGATACTCTCAGACCACTCTGGGACTGAGAGAGAAGCTTTTGCTGTGGTCTGGGAATGTCAATATTTCCATTTGTATTTCACCATATCACAAGCCCTGGAACCACTATTTCAGCCCTTCATTAAAACCGATGTGCTTACGTTAAATGATAGCTGATGAACGTGCAAATTTATTGCTACCAAGTGGCCCAGAAATAATTAGACTGCAGATTATTTCTTAAAGCATTCCATTTGGCTGACACTAAGGGACATTTTCGCAGGAACTGATCTCACTGAGGCTCTTGTGTTCATTTCATCCTTAGCATGCAATTATAAAAGACATGGCACGAAGTGAAATCCAACATGAAGCACAGTCTGATCTCTGTCTAATGCTCAAATCAGTCAAATGGTGATGGTGGAAGCAAAGTAAAGCAAGTGGAACAAATTCTTCCAGTAGATAGAATGTATATACAGTCATTTGTACATGTGGACCAAAAGTTAGCCTTAACCAATCTACATCTGCAAGCCAACAGATTGGTAATTCCAGGGAAGTTCTGGAACTGCCTCACTGTCCTGTTCCAAGAAGAATGAAAAACCAAAAACTTCATTAGGCAGAAGGAATGACTCTCTGGTATTGACTGCCATGTAAAAGACTGCATTAAAGACTGTCTACCCTGCAAAGCCACAAGAACTGATAATTCCAAATCACCATTATGACAGAATTACCAATTAGTGTATGGACTGAAGTCAGTATCGATTTCTGCAACCTCCCGAATAGCAGGCACCTCTTTCCATAATGGACGAATGGTTCGGGTTCCCAAAAGTTCAAGCGGCAATACTGAAGTTAGCTAAATCCATCAAACCAAAGCATAAGCCATTTCATTGGACCCTAAAGTGGTAAAGCTTCCCCTTATAATGGTGCAGAATTTACCTTTTCTTCAAACTATCTTCGTTTTCAGCATAACTCCACTCTGGCCTCAAGATAACAATGCAATCAAGAAAGCTATGAAAACACTAAAGGTAGCTCATTTCACTGCTACAGGAGCAGGAAAAAACCTTAAGCAAGAATTCTATGTTTCTGAGGGCAATTCTGCACAATTCAGCTGATGCACCACCAGCGATGGTATTGTTCACCAGGTCCTTATGGATTAAACTCCCCACTCTGACAAAAAAAAGAGATCTTAAAATCTGTCAAAGAGACAGAGCTTCTAAAGAGTGAAAATGATGCCCCAATGGATTCAAGAATGTTAAAGGTTGCATTAATATAATGGTTAGTGAGATGCCAGGGCTGCCTGTTCCCAACTCATGGATCTTGCAGCCATTATAGAGAAAACTTGATGGATTTGCTAAGTCCGGCTACCATGAGGACCCAGTAAAAACCATGAGGAACTGGCAGCCCCAACACCTCAGTAAGTGCAACATAACAGAAGCTTAAAAATAGGAGGCATTCATTGTTGCCATAAAGAGTCTACAATCGCATGCACAACAAGCTCTCAAAACTCAGTCAGTTTCCAAATATACATGTGAATGCAAGATCTTGAAAGTTCAATTAAAGAAAAAACATTTCAACAAAAAAGATGAAGGATGTAATGTCCAGAATATTATTAAAGAATATTTTAAACTCCTTCCTTACCCCAGTTTAGGCACCAATAGTGACTAAGTAAAATTTAAACTATGCGGCAGAATCATGGAGTAAAGGATATAAAATGTAAGATATACAGCTGCAATTTTTTTTGCTTATTAATATTTTATTATAAAATATACATCTTAAGAAGCACCACAAGAGTTAACCTGGGCCACTTTATGTGCAGTCACTCACAGGTTGCCTGTCCACTCAGTTGAAGAATAGCATGTGGCATATAGAGGGGAGAGAAGCTAAAGAGGAGAAAAACATGTATGAAAGTTATGCTGCATTAAATTTGAAGTTGTTTCAGTGGTAAGTCTCCTTTGAAGTATTCAGAAACTGTAGAATATGTCCCATATTGTTGGCCATATTATTGGACAAATAATTAACACATTTGTACCGCATTCCCCTGTCTGCTCTTTAACAGAGACATTATCTCATTTAAATGGGATACTGCCTGCATTAAAATAGTGGATAAAGAAATGTCACATAACACATTAAGAGTCTGCTAATATTGCCAACAGTCATTGGCAGGCTCCATCAGGGTTATTGTGCAAGGCGGGAATCTCGCTGCGGAACTTTACTAAATGTTTTGCAGAGTCGACCTCAGCACTGATAGCCCAATCTCCGATGTGCAGTCTCATTTAGCAAGGCTCTGCACTGGGACCCACTGCTCACAAAATTACCCCTTATATATCTGTAAAAAGGCTTTTGATACTAGATTAAGTGGAATTGGAAAAATATGGATTCTGTGATCTGCTGGAAGATTACCAACTTGGCCTCATTTTTCTGATGTTATATAGAACAGATTTCTGCCACATTAGAGCCATATACTTTCGAGGCCTTGAATGAGTTATAAAACAAGATTTATTCTGCTTTGTTTGCTCATTATTAAGATACACATTTAGTAAAAATGCTGAAAATGTAAAAAGGCAATGTTATCATACAAATGCTTATAGCCATTTCCTTTCCACTATTTTAACCGCATGGCTAAACACTGAAATGGCATTGAGAGGAATTTGATCTGAGTGTGGTAAACATATGTGCAATAACATCACTTACTGTCATTTCTATTTTTACATGTGACAGAATTCCACGACCCAGAGTCAATGGTGATTTCAAATCCCATTTCTCTTATTCTCGGTTACCATCATTATCATAGGCAGTCCCTCTGGGTCGAGGATGACTTGCTTCCACACTAAAAATGAGTACTCAGGTGACTGATGAACACATTTTAAATGGCGGAAGATGCCTGTGCGCGAATTCTTTTAACGTGGGGTGGCCTTTGCACACCAGCCTCCGCACGGGCTTGACGGAGCAAAGTCTTGGTCCAGTGGCAAGTGGATCCAAGACGACTGGAGACCAGGCTCCGTCGCATGTGCCAATACATACACACACAATCAAACATGCCCCTACTGTCCTCCTTCTTTCCTCCTTCCACAGGACCTCTCTCTACGTGAAATTCATAGTACGCAATGTGAGCCTCGCAGCTTCGCTATTGACCCGTGCTGCGCCTTCCCTTGGCCTTGTCCATACTGCTCCACCTCTGGGCTCTGACCTCTCTGTTATAATGAGGTATGACTGCTACTTTAAATAAATTAATCATCCAATAAAATGGTCACAAATTAATTTCTTATTAAAACTTAACTTTCCCTTTAAAGTTCAACTCTTAAATCTATACTTTAACGCGGCAATTTTGTACGGCTGTATCACAGCAGGGAGGCTCAGACTGGTTGTCAAGTCAGCCCCATAGTGTAATAGTCCTACCTCTCAGTTATACTCCAATCTAGTGAGGCTCTAATCTGGGAGCCTCACCTCACAAAAGTACTCTTTAAGTTGTAATGCCAAAAATGATGACTGCTCTTCATCTTATCTGAACCATTCAAATGAAAGATGCCATGTTTGGAACAGATAGCACAAAATTCACGATTAAAACTCAACCTTATCATTAGTAGAACAGTTTTTTTTCACAACTGTGAATGAACAGAAATGATACATTGCAATTTCAATAAATTATTAATTATTTCATGAGTTATGAAATAACTTAAATTGACAAGAGCTTTAATTATAATTGAGATTCACTTTATTTCATTGCTAAAAGAAAGTTGTATTAATGTGTTCCGGACCTAAGCTTCCTCTAATATTGGTGTCAACAGGTTCCAGTCTAGAATCTCAAGACTCCTTATATGAAATAATTAGCCCAGTGTGTACACTTCAAACCTAACTCATTATTCGCAAATTAACACAAATGATTTTCCGATTATGAAGTTATTTCTGAACTTATCGTTCATAAGAGTTGATGCCTAATTTATCTTGGAACATTATGAAATGTTTCACTTCATCATAATTCCTCACTTGAATATGCTGGGATTGGGAATTTTATAAACATATCAGAGAAAATGAGAAGTGATCTCATACAATCCAGTGCTTAGACCAATATTATGAGGAACTTTGTTGTATTGATTTCAAGTTGTGTATAATCACTTCATTTTTCTCATTCCACAGTGCACATAACAGCTGACAGGGTTTTGGTCACATGGTGATTGACCTCTCCATACCTTCAAATTCTGCATTGCTGCATCAATCAGTTAGATGAACATCCATGAAGCAGATGGAAAGAGTGTCTTCATAGTGTGCCAAGTTGACGTCATATCTATGAATGAATGAACCTGAATGGTGCTATTTTCTGCAATCCAACTGCTACATTACCTAGCTTGATCCATTGTGGAAACAAATATCTTACATTAATCTTTACGAACTTATGTATACCTTTCTCCACCCACCCCCCGCCCCCGGATTCTTCGTACTCTCTTCGCTCCACCCCACCCGCCCCCACCCCCACTGTTACTACTCACCATAGTTTCTTCTTTGGTTTGGAGCGTTGGGTACTTCCGTGGCTGCCACCAGTGTTGCTTCTTGATCAGCAGACAGTAGGTGCATATCTCCCTAGGAAAGACTGGTTCTGCCAGCTCATGTAGCCCTCTGTGGATAATGTGCATTGCTGCTTTAGCAGCCAGGTCAAGAACTGGTGAAACATGCCCAATGAGGACAAGCAAGCAAGTTAGAGCAACAATCAAAGCTGAGATTTGAACTTGTGACTATAGTTTCTCTTCCTCCCCTTTTTCCCATGTTGGGAGACTACAGCCTTTATACTAAGAGTACTGGGCCATGATTTTAGCTTCGGTCATCAAATGTATAAATAAATATATATTTATATATGTTTTAAATATAAAAATGGACTACTCTTTAACGATGGAGGATGTTGGCACTGTGAATATTTTTATTATAATTCTTTCACCTACATGCAGAATAATGGATGGTCAAGAGATCAATTACCTACATGTGCAATGTCCCAGTTAGGGCTTAGAATGGAATGTGAGTAAATAAACTTTTGGGGGGATATTAAGGGAAGCAAGGGACATGGAGATAGTGCAGGAAAGTGGAGTTGAGGTAGAAGATCAGCCATGATATTAAATGGCGGAGCAGGTTCGAGGGGCCGAATGGCCTACTCCTGCTGCTAATTCTTATGTTCTTGTGTTATGCAGATATTTTGGCCGCCCAACAGGAAACTGGCAGGAGGTGGGCAAGGCAGTGGTTGCTCAGAGAAATTGGTCAGGGATTCATTCCAATTTTTGGATGCCTTTCATTTGTATGGTGAAGGCAAGCTGCCAATACAAGGGATATGGGGAAAGAGCAAGGAAGTGGGACTAACAGGATTGCTCTTCGAAAGAGCTGGCGCAGACTTGATGGGCCAAATGACCTCCTGCTGTGCTGTACTATTCTATGATTCTATGCTGTACTATTCTATGATTTTATGATACCCCGTAGGCAGCTCACCTGTCAGGAGGTGGAAAATCAGCTCCTGCTACAGGTTCTTGTGAAACGGGAGGACTTTTTTGTGCGCAAAAGAGGTCAGCTGCAGGAAGATGTGGTGGGCAACATGGGTTCCAGCAGGGCCCCGAGGTTTTCAGATGCAGCTGTGGAGATCCTTGTGGAGGAAGTGATTCGCAGAAACAAAGTCCTCTTCCCCACAGATGGTAGATGGGCACGGTGGCAAATTGGTGAACAGGCATGGTGGCACAACAGATGAACGCCATCAGCATTTTTACCAGAATCTGGCTGCATTGCCAAAAGAAATGTAATGATCTCACCATAAATGTCAAGATAAGATTCTCCTTCACATCTCATACTTTCTGCACAGCCCATCAAGGACCCTGTTTTAGCCTTAGCTCTATCAATCCTTCCCTTCATCGCTTGAGATGGCTCTCAAAGTCAGCCAAGATGACTTCAATGCACTGCTTGCACTCACACCTTCAAAACTTGCTACTTGCCTCACAATTGCATCTCCACCTTGGTCACACTTGCTGTTTCTTCCTGTCATCATGTATACAATGGCAAACTGTTTCATATGTGTTGAAAACCTTTACCAGGGGCACACATTAACTCATTTCTACTCTTCTTGCAGGGGAAACTGTGCAAAAACAGCAGGCGGCAGACAACCAGCACAAGAGGAGGTCTACTGCACTGCAAACATAATACCCATGGAAGAGGCCATCATGCAACATCATTGGAAGATACACAGTAGTTAGCATGGGAGATGGCGAGGCTGGAGGCCTGGTACACCAGGGCATGTTGGCAATATCCATTCCTTTTCTCTTTCTACTTCAATCTTTCAGTCGCACACTCAGCGTGGCAATCTGATGGTGCATTGCACTGTCACTGATCCGCTGGTGCTTACCCTTCAATCCATATCCTAACACTAGTCCGTCTCCCTTTTTTCTACGTCAATCAGACAACTGTTGAGATACCCTTTTGGACAATGCACCGTACTCGCTCTTAACCCTGTCAAGCGCCAACACAGATATCGGCATCCCGCGTAACTTAGCTAATGAGTTCTTGGGGACTGCACTGGGGGATTCTTCGAGGAATGCTGCATTGTCAGAGGTGCCATCTTTTGGATGAGATGTTAAACTGTGGTCCCGTCTGCTCTCTCAGATGGCAAGGATGATTTCTGCGCGCCAGCAATTTCTGAATGCATTGGACTGTCACATCGTGTGGTGGAGTCCACTCCCAACTTGTGTGGGGTTCTCATCCATACTATCAACACCCTGCCATTAACCCTGCCGTTAACCATGGAACGTGTGGCACCTCAACGGCAGTTGCAGCTGGGCCCCTCCATGCAGGAACCTGTAACACCATCGTTCAGGGATACTCATACTGGGGCCATGCAGGCTCTGGGCTCAACCACCTCGGACAGGCTGGGAGAGCAATCAGACCACAGCTCTCCCAGAGTCTGCTTTTCTCACATCAGCAGAAATAGCAGTGGCAGTTGTCCAATGAGAATGGAACATGATGCCAACTCTCACGACGTCAACACGTCTATCCCCCTCCCGATCCCCCCTGACCCCCTGAACCAATGCCCTCCCAGAAAACCAGCATGGAAAGACTGCTCTGGCAAATGCCGAATGTTCCAATCTATAGATGGTTCCTTTCAGGCCCGAGCCTCTAGAGGTCATCAACCACGAGCATCTCTTGAGTCCTTGGATGAGCTGCAGCAGCCTCCTACTTAGGGAAGCACCTTGTAGAAGCATTAAAGTACTGGGGGAGTGCTGCACTGTCTGAGGTGCTGCCTTTTGGATGAGATGTTAAACTGAGGTCCTGTCTGCTCTCTCAGATGGATGTAAAAGATCCCATGGCACTATTTAAAAAAATATCAGAGGAGTTCTCCCAGTGTCCTGGCCAGTATATATCCCTCAACCAACACCACTAGTCATGTATCTCATTGTTTGTGGGAACTTGCTGTGTTCAAATTGGCTGCCACATTTCTCTACAAATGTAATTCATTGGTTGTGAAGCACTTTGGGATGTCCTGAGGTCATGAAAGGTGATAAATAAATACAAGTTCTGTCTTTATTTCTGTAAACCAGTAAATCAATGCTGTTTGAAATCTTTGTGTGTAGAGTATTACTGTAGTAGCACAAAGAAGGTATGACATGAGAGGTGCTAAATTAGAGGAAAGTAACTAACACATTTTAAACAAGAACATGCAGTTCACTGGAATATAGTTTTCAGAAAATATAGGAGACAAATGATGTGGCATTCATTATGAATCAATAATTATAGGAACACATTCTCACTTCCAAGAGTTACTATATATTCACTACAAAATATTAAACAGAGAAAAAACTTTCCCAATGAACTCAGCACAAACCAAATTAATAATGCCAGATGTAGGACTCCGGTATTAGTGAATGAATAGAAAATAATTTATTAAACATAAATGTCAAAATTTACAGCACAGTAATGACAATAAAGCATGAACAAATATGTGATTTTTGACAAGATGCAGATAGAAAGACACAATTGTGCCTGATGGAGAGTTTATGACAAGATTATAGTACCTAAACACCAGACTATATCATGAGTTAGGTAACTGTATAAAGTGCCAAACACTTACCCATTTTAATAGATTAACAACACTGAAACAGAGTGTCTACATTTAATAATTGCATTTCACAGTAGATAAGACATTATGAAATAGGTCTGGTGGCAAAGCTAAGCTATAAATAAAGAGATGCAGCCAAATTTCAAGAACCATGCGCTAAGATGGCATTTATATTTCTACACAAAAGAATTGTTTAACATTTTGCAGTTCGTACCCAGAAAATCCTGACTTCATTACATTTCTCTCCCAAAACAAAAATGAAAAAAAGAGACAGAAGATTCAACCAAATAATGCCACACCAATTCAACACTCTGGATGCCACGTCATTTCTTTAATTTCCCCTGTAGAAGAAGATCATTATTCTGCAGGACAAGCTATTACAACATGAAAGCATTATACAACAGTGGCAGCCTCACAATATCATCTGTATCTTAGTTGCGACATAAAACTCTACAGATTTTATACATAGAAAATGTGTATTACCACAGTGTGGACATTTTAATCTTTGGTTTCATTCACAATAAACAGTTGCTGTTTATTGGTACTGTGTTACTCAAATAATAACAATACTAAAATACCCTTATATTCAAAAATCCACTGGACTCCTAGACAGTTACGACAAATATAAATAAGGTCCTATAATATCAAATAGGGCAAAGTGTAAATCTTATGAAACGTGTATGTCCTCAGATTAAACTGTATGTAGAGCAGAGTCTGTGGCAATGTGTCAGGTCATTTACATTCACAGATGTAGCAGGTAATAACACACTGAAGTATAACAATTGAAGACCATACAGAATCATAGATAAATTTACACCTGAAGACATCACTATTGATTGAAGCTCCAGAATTTTGAAAAATGTCTCAAACACTTTTAAATTCTTGATTATTATAATAATTTTTGAGCTGCAATTGGCTGACAATTGTGCATTATATATTCTATTTTAAGTGGACAATCTCCTGATATAAAATATTTGTCCAGAGTGTTCTACTCATAAATCATATTCTGTGGGGCAAACTGTACAGAGTTTTGATAGTGTCATATAGGATCGAATGGGTGAATTCTAAATCCTGGAACCTGGCACTAACAAACTTAACTGTGATTGAATTTGGGATGATTATTTTATCGTTAGGATGTACTTAATATCCTTATAATGATTAACATTTTATAATGGTATGTGCAAATTATTTTGTTGGGATGCATTAATGAACAGCTTGATGTTAATTAATGTTCATCGCAAAATGGTACAGGACAGACAGCAGGTTAAAATATAACTGACAATGCAGTTTATAACTTAGAATAAATAATACGTTTTCTTGTAAATGTTCCACAAGTCAACAGTGGGTACTTTCAGGCATCATACACTAGCCATAAAATGTCCTTGGAATGATAATGTATATTCTGTCACTAGGTCCCCAACATTGCACATTTTATTCTTATTATAGGTGATCAGTATTCCATACTGATTGTCCATCAAGGACATTATATTTGATACAGTAGTTAAATATCTGTTGGATAACTTCCAAGTTGTTGTCATCTCCTTCTTATAATATTTAAGAATATATTTTCCATCACAGTATTTCTAATATTATAATTTAACTGTATTCAACTTTATATGGGATTCCAATGACAAAATGTCAGAGAACTCATACTGCATGCAGTCCATAATCTTCCTGGTCACGCTGGAACAGCATACTTATTTACAGTTACAGAAAGGAGTAATGTGCATTGAGTCAAGATGGATAACAGGGTATGGTACTTTACTTTAAACATGCTCTGTAAACAGTCAGCCTGGGGTAGGGGAAGCCAAAGCTTTCTACCTATTTGAGGGTCTTCTGGTGCTGGATCCTCTTCCTGCTATCTTCACCTACCAGAAGACTTCAACGGCTTCCCCGCTCAGGCCACAGTTAAAATTGCAATCGGGGTCCTGATAACATCATCAGACCCTGATCTGCAGATTTGAAGAAGGACCCAACCAACTTCAGGCAAAGAACAGGCTAAAATAGAAGATGGTGGGATTGATGTGGGATATTTGTGGGTTAAATCTCCAGGCTGATTCTAACTGCCCGCTTTCCGATGCGCATGTAGGGTTAAAGTCACCCCTTATATTTCTGGATATTATAGGAATTAGCTGCTATGTATGAAATGATCAAAATGTCAACTTAAACCATTAAGTCAAAAATCAAACATTAATTTGCGAGTAATTTAGACAAAGTGCAATAAGCAGTGAGACATAGCACTCAGTTCAGGGGCAGTAGATACTGTGATATCGCTGCATCACCACTATTGGTGAAATCGCTAGGTTATGATTGAGCATATCATTCACTGAGATTCACTGGATACTAGACTGGAAAGTGATTTGGAGTTTCAACAAATAGGAAAACCAGGTACCAGGATTTAGGATTCGGGTGCTTTATTGTCAACCAATTCCAAGTCTTAAAGTGATTGTTATGTGGGATTGGTGGACTCCTACTCTCAGCCAGTCACAATCATTAATAATAATTTTAATCCGACCTGTGCATAGAAACTAGACTAGTATCTGTCTTTTGGTTATTTAAAACAGGTTTAGAACCGTCAAGTTAAATATGGTCATTCTGACAAATGTGCCTACAAAGCTGGGATAACACAATTTCACACATTGAATACATTCTCAAAACCAACATCATATATTCAGCTGCCAAAAAAATCTGGTTCTAATCACAGGCCCTAAGATCTATCCTAGTTGGAATAGAATCTGCTTTTCAGCTTAAAATGTGCTGACTTGAAGATCGTTAGCATAATCGCTACTAATAACGATGATGGGTTGCTTAATGATGGATTGTTTCATGTGGGACATTATTTGACATCACTTGTTTTTCCTCCCACTTATGCACAGCTTTCTGAAATTTACAACACAATTCCACTTTCCTGTAGCGACTGACATCTAACATTTAATGCCAGACTTTTGCAACCTGCAGCCATTTTTCATAACTGGAATGCAGAGGAAAGGTTTTGCTCCCAGTCGCTCAGGCATGTCAAGTTACAAATGTCACAGTGGGCTCATTTGCATTCTTACAAATATATACTAGTCCACCATCTGGGAGTTTCGTGTGACCCAACATACAAGCACCTATGTTCACTAAACCAGGATCCTTATGAAATTACAACACTGCGTCTATGATATTGGGGACCAAAAGAACAATGGATAGGTGAGTCGAATCCCCTGTGACACTTATTTATAACTACACACATGAAAGTGTCATAGGAGCCAGAAAATTGCCTCACATTGTGTTATGGGCAGAAAATTGTAGACAGCAGGCATGATTAATTCACCATCTTCACTGTAGAGTTATCTGCTCATTAGCATTAGGTTTTTTGCTTTACATTTTCCTTTGTCCAACAATTGTTCCACACAAAACCCATTATGTTAACTAGAAGCAGAATTACTGAACTCAAATAAAACAGTCTAATACCAGGAGGCAAACTAATATACATAGATGCGACTAGCAGTGAGTTATTACATCTGTTTAATGTATGAAGCTAGTGTGGAATTAGAATTTGAGACAGTTGCATCAACCTGATCAATACAATTGTTTTCAGTTTATATTAATACAATGTGGATAAAATCCAACTGCCACTATCTAACTCTAGCTGGCTCATTTAATTAAATAGAAGCAGGGACTTAAATAACATTCAGTTCAACGAAGTGCCTCACACTTCCAGTGTTTTTCTCCTTGCTGTTGTTCTTTTGTTTTTCTTTGCGGTTAGCACTTACTTTATTTCCTTTTTTTTCTATTTCATAGGGGCAATAAGCTTTCATTAGTCATAATACTTGAAAAATACAAGACCACTTGACTCTATTTAAGGAAATATTGCAATTATACGTTTCCCCTTTTCCCATCACTTTCTTAACCCGCTGTTCTACGGAATAATTGAGAGTTTTGCTGAAAATTAAACATTGGAGAGAAAGTCTGTCTCTTGGGCACAGTAACATAAAACACGTAAAATCATTTTTTGTTGGCTTATCAAAATTAGAATGCCAGCTCCAGTTATTAATTATATTTGTGAACTTTTTATAATATGCGTGCTTGACTTGGAGAAAATACTAGTCTGAAAAAGTCTTACAATGTCTATGCTGATTGTCTCTTTACTAACACAAAAGACACTTACTTTGATTCAATGTATATCTCCATGAGATAAAAAAGCAACTACTTTGAAAAATTTGACTAAAAGGGATTTTTTTAAAATGTTTTGTCTAGACTGTATTGTCAAGATCACTATTTGTTCAAGCTTCTTTTTTTCTTTTTTTTTTAATTTTAACACAGAATCATGGACATCTTTTCTCACTTGCTATCCTCCTATCTGCACTCTACAGCTGGCCCTGTGCAGCTATATGGAATAACCCCCCCCAAAAGCTGGTTTGGGCTATCCCTTTATGTTTAACCATAGGCACAGCTAACACCACCTGCAGTTAATGCACAAACTCAGCACTTCAGCTTCTCAATTCAGGTCAGAGTGTCATCACAACACAATATATACAAAATTCTTCCACAATATGCAACAAATAACAGTTTCCATGCATAACTCCTATTCAAAATGAAATCTGGTATTAAAATCAATCATTGTCCAATACTAACCATACATTAGCTCTATAAAGAGTACATATTCATGCATAAATCATAAGTCCAGTTTATCTGTTTTTTTTTTAGTTACAGCTGAACACATAACACTTATAAATACTGTATTAAGACATGACTCTGAAAGAAACACATCTGAACATAAAATCACCTCAAAGGACTGTAAAAGTATGAAAAGTGTAAACTCCGGGGTCCTTTATCAACCAGCATCAGCTTTCTAATTCATTGCCATAACATTCATATGTCTTCCATGAACGCATCAAAGTATACATGCCACCTTCTGCAAAATTATAATTTAACAGTATAAAGCTTCAAGTCACAATTTCCAAAACTAGCTAGTATTTTATCACATAAACTATACATTAATAGTTGAGGTATTTCTGAGAAATTGTCAAAAGCTTGCACGGTCTGTGTCACAGGTCCACCCGCAGTAATGGGAGCTTTGGTATATTCTTAAAACACTTTGGTATTTGTAAAGCCAATCACGTATCACCAGAATTTTAGTGCACACGTTCTGTGTCAGAGTTGAAATGAAGATGGGTGACAATGAGTTTATATGTGGGTAAACGAGAAGGTTTGCTTTGCTAGTACAGTCAATCCCTCTTGAATGGTATGCTGACTAAAAATGATTGTACTTGCTTTTCAGTCAATTTATTTTAACAGGGGATTGTCACTGAAATATTACTATTACTTTATAGAAAGTGATCTGTTATATTATTAACTAAATATAAAATAGAGAGAGGACACTCAATGGAAAGTGGAGTTTATTCCACAAATGAGAAAAGCTTAATAACCCAGAATTGATTTAAGCCGCGAGTGCATTATTAAAATCTGCCTCGGGCTAGGGTTTGTTACACATAGAAACACTGTATAATGTATAGAGTACTTATACGCTATGTCAAATAATATGCTAGAGATGTTCTTGTCCTGTTCCAGGCTGTTGTAGTTCAAATTACTATGGGCAGGGTGGTTCTCGGTGCGGTTAGGATGTTGTGACCCTCTGCATTGAATTGTTTGACAAGAAACTACAATATGAGCTATTCTTCAGCAATGGTTCATCAGTACATAATCCTTGCTGAGACTAAGTTCATTTATTTATTGTTTTTATTTTCATACATGCAATATAGAAAGTATGTTTAATCTCAGATTGACCTAGGTGCTGTTATGGTAGGACAGAGCATGATACAAAATGTAACTACATGTCATTTGAGTCTCACACAGTGAAATACATAACCTAAGCAACAGTATTCAGCTTTGCCGGAATATACAGAAGTTGATAGTAACAAGGAATGGTTCAATGGAAAGAAAATGCATTTTTTTCCCAGTTTGCTTTCATCCAGGAGAATCATTCACTTCACTGAGATCCTCTACACATATCCCTAAGCTCCCTGGATTCAGTGGGATTTTCCAGAATAGCATTTTTTTCAACCCTTAGCTTAATGTGAATCCATGGTTATTTAATCTAAATGCTATTATTCCCAAAAGGTTCTGAAGACCTTTATTTTTAAACATCATGAACCATAGCCACAACCAAGGAGATGCGAGGTGTATGGGGAAAATGAGAGGATGAATCCGCTTTTCCCAATTGTTTTAGACATAGGTTATATTCCTCCCACTCTCTCCATGCTCCAAATCCCAGAATTGCCTTTAATGTCGCGTCCCCCCCCCAAACTCATTATATACTTGGTTACGCCGCTGCCATGAATGTCTATTTTAAAGCATAATGTTTTAAAATGTAGATGAGTAAAATTCATAAATTAAATAAATAAATACATACATACATACATAAAACAGAAGGTTTACACTATGCCTTTTGCAACTATGCAAATATCAATTACATTTCTGGAGAGATTACTCACACACACCTTCCCAGACTCACAAGCTTCTGTTGTAAATAAAAAGCAAAACATGTGCACTAATATCATGTATCATCAGGGGCTGTAACTATCATTCAGGCAACCAAGGCAATTGTCTGGGGCAGATTTTGGCAACATAACTTGGATAACCCCACCTGTCAGATTGAATTTAAGGGCAACACTGCTCCCTCTTCCCAATTGTCTCAGTAAAATGAGTTATGCCCCTGATTACTTCACAATGTAGGTACGACAGTGAAAGGCTGAGCAGAAAACTCTGTTTCTAAAACTGAGGCTTTCACAAGTTTCAAAGCACAGAGGTCTACAAATAGTCATCGCTTTGGTTCAAGCAAGGCACTCGTCTTGTGGTCACGCTCTGCTAGTAGTCTCCTGCATCACTGTAAAAGGTTTGAAGAATTTGTATCAGGGTATGTTTGCAATTTACAGGGCTGAGAGGCTGAGTGCGGGAGAAGTTACAAAACGCAGATCGTGCAAGGAAATCTTTGGTATCAGACGTGATTTTAAAATCACAATTGAAATTCAGTGAGGTAGCCTCTTTGGTTCTCACTATAAATGTCTCTACAAAGTTCACAACTGGAAGCCTTTTTGCTTCCTACTTAATACTACTAGATTTGGTTAAAGAATCAAGCTTTACCACATCACAACAAGACAGAAACAACATTAGAGGAGTTTTAGCGAAAAAACGATCAGACATTCCATCTGTGCCTCTTCAATAGTACCTTAATATTCATTTTTAACAATGTACTATTCATCATAATGTTATTACTTTTACATACCAAAAGCTTGATTATTTTTTGGTTCTTTTCTTTTGTGAATCTGGTAAGATGTTTGTTTAATATACTAGTGTGTAATTTCGTCTTCATCAACAAGGTGCCTAACTCTCACAGCAAAGCAAATCAGTTCATTGAAAAAGAACCTTATCATTAGATGGTACTATACCCGCATTTTTTTTAATTCAGTTTCCAGTGATGTCATGCCTCATTAGGTAGCACGAGACATTTAAAAAAGGATTTTTTTTCGTGGAAAAATTCTCTGTTTTTGGTATTGTATATGGCACAAGTCATCTTGTAGGTATTGCAACAACAAGTCATGTAGTACCATCGTATGTGATTATTATTAAGGCAGCTGTTGCTATTGGCACAAGTTTTCCTCTCTCTTCGTTTCTGCAACTAGCCATTGAGTGACAAATCTTTTTCGATCTTTATTTTTGTTTTGGAGGGGTGGGGGCGGGGGGGGGGGGGGAAGAGTTGTTTTGGGTTCCAAATCCAAACCGTGTACAAGTTTGTGTCTTTTTATCTTCTTTGGTAATAGAGACATTTAGGAAATAAATTCCATCCAGACTTAAATATCAACAAACACTTTTTTTTTAATATATTTAGTCTATGACTAGGTCATTTCCTCATACAGGCTATTCTACAATGACCTTTATAGTGCGAGAGTTTGTCATGAAAATTACCCGAATATGTACTTTTATGTGCTTCCAGACCCGCATCAACAGCCAGCGACACAGTGCAACTTATCTCCCGACCAGCTCCTTTATAACCCTGCCGTGGAGCAAGGTGTACACGTGTCTCCGATTTGATTTTCTTTGGAATTTATTTATTTTAAAAATCGTGTCTTTATTTGGTTTAAAGCCTTTTTTTTTGGTTTTGGTTTTGTCTTAATTCCAGAGTGCAGTAGCAGGCACGACTGCTTGCCTACTATTCCCTCTGGGTCATGCTTTGGTAAAAGTGCTTGCAGCTGTCGCTGGTGGCCCGGGGGTGGTAGATGGCTCGTCCAGCCATCTGTCCATGCTGCGTCTGCGGGCGTTCATGAAGAAGTTGCTGACCGTGTTGAGCTCCAACCCCAGCTGCTGGGAAATGGTAATCTGCATTTCTTTGGATGGCCGTTTGTTTTCCTTGAATATGGCAATCAGGGTGCGGCGCTGGAGATCAGTGAAGACAAGCCGCTGTTTTTTGGGCGCGGTGGCTCGGTCCCGGTTTTGCTCTTGCTCTTTACGCTTGCAAGCTGGAAGAGAAAAAAACATAGAGGGGAGAAAAAAAAAACACAAAAGATTTTAAATGAAATCACAATGATCAGAGCGATACATTGAGGCTGTGGATCAGAGGCCAGTCGGATACTAGTTATTCCAACTGGAAGTAAACTCATTATGAGGGTCTCCTGCATCACCTGGGAGGAAGGTCACATAAAAACAGAAGGATTAGGAGCAGAAGTAGGCCCATTCGGCCCCTCGAGCCTGCTCCGCCATTCAGTAAAATCATGGCTGATCCTCTACCTCAAATCCACTTTCCCGCCCGATCCCCATATCCCTTGATTCCCTTAGTATCCAAAAATCTATCGACCTCAGTCTTGAATATATTTAATGACTGAGCATCCGCATCTCTCTGGGGTAGAGAATTCCAAAGATTCCCAACCCTCTGAGTGAAGAAACCTCTCCTCATCTCAGTCCTATATGGGCAACTTCTTATCCTGTTACTTGTTACTAATTTACTATTCATTGAACTGGATTTTGCATGAATAGCAGTGAGGCGAACAGCGCTCACCGTTATTTACGTGCAAATCGGACGGCATCTCCGGCGACCGCACATGTGCAGTTGTACGTGGAAATCCAGAAGTTCCTGTGCCCTGCTCCTCCAAAAGCTGTGCAAAAAAAGGCATCTCATTGTCTGGCTCACCATTCAAATACATTGAACGGAATGACTTTGCTGTACTTACCTCATAGATACAGACTAAACTCACTAAAAAAGTTAGGGCTTGTCCATTCCAGTCTAATTATCCTTTTAATGAAGTGGTAAGTCTTAATTGTTGCCAACCAACCTCTCTGGCACTGAAAATTAACTTTTACAAGTGTGGCGTCCCATTCCTCTAGATATTAGTTATTGCTGGAGATTTTTTTTAAATTGTAAAAAAACTAAAACTTTTTCGGTCTCTTTTATCTCTCTCTCTTAATCCAATCTTTTCTTGCCTATTTATTTTGTTTTCTGTACCTAATTTGACTTTCCAACTTACACGTCCTGGTTCAGACTCTGCGCTGCTCAGTAAGGATTCTTCAATCGGATTGGTTAAGGACACACACAGTTGCTTGTCCTGTTCACAAAGTTCGCGGATGACCTGTAGAGGGCACTATGCTCTTTGGATGGTTTGGCTGACAGGAACTTGCCGTGCAAAAGGCCATAGAAAATCTATGGGAAAGTGCAAATCTAATGAACTCATTCGCCACTCAGAGCAAAATCTGGCTGATTATGTTGAGCATTTGATAAGACTTGTGATATCATTCAGGCCCTCCCCAGTGAAATATGTGATACAGTTCAAGCCCTTCCCAGTGAAATATAAAACACACTTATTCTGTAGGTTATCACAGGTTTCCAAGTTTTCTTTGCAAATAAGACACTCAAGAACAATGCTGAATGATGGACTTCCTATATTATTCCCGGTCCTAGAAATTTGGCCCATCAATTTCTCCTTCAATATAGTCTGTCTTTGCCTTTACTGAAGAACCTTCATAAATCAACTTCACAGAACTCCTCAACAATGACAACCTTCACAGTATCAACAGAAAATGCTGGAAATCTCAGTGGGTCAGGCAGCATCTATGGAGAGAAGCTGAGTTAACGTTTCGGGTCTGTGACACCTTGTCAGAACCGAAACGTCATCGACCCGAAACGGTAACTCTGTTTCTCTCCAAAGATGCTGCCTGACCCACTGATATGTCCAGCATTTTCTGCTTTTATTTCAGATTCCAGCATCAGCATATTTTGCTCTTGCTTCACAGCATCAAGGTGCTTTAGTATTCGATTAAGCCTGTCGCTGGACCCTGCTTTCCACAATATCTTACTGATATTTGTGACTTAAAAAAAAACTATCTGGGGTTCTGTTTTAAGCCATGTAAACATTTACATTGCAGTTACAGTAAATGATCTTGAACTGGTGTGCAGTGAAGCTAGCCAGAAGCAGAAGTTATACTCTGCATTGCGACTTGCATCCTGCCCACCAGGAGATAACTCTGTGCTTGCGTGCTTACATGTATGCACAGAAACTCATTTCCTTGATGATTGTTTCTTAATGTTAGAAGATGAGGGAGGCAGCAATGACTTCCAAGTCGTGTTAAAAACACTCAATACTCAATTTATACAGTGCTCAAGAAATCCAGGCATGAGCACTTTTTAAATCCAGTTTCTCACTATACTGGAGTGACATTCCACCTGGTAAGAAGCCCACGCTCTAGGAAATGGTTTTCCGTAGAGGATCTCATTCTACTGGCTTTCATCAGGGGTCAGCAAAGGAGCTAATCCCAAGTTATAAAGCTACTTTCATATCAATGGACTCTTGAAACCACTTTGTATAAGTACTGAAATGGAAATATCGCTGTAACCAAGAAGAAAAAAAAAACTGCAGGAAGTGAAAGAAAGCTACGACTCAAGAAAAAAAGATCAGAAAACTGAATAAAATAAAACAGTCATGGCATAAAAAAAAATTGGAGTCAAATTAAAAAGATAAGTGGGTATTAGCAAACCTGCATTTACCGGGACAGAAAAGGTGAGCTTTATTCTAACTGTTCACCTTCTGCTGGCCCCGATCCCCATCTACATTGTCCATGATTCTGTGGCCCTTAAATGTTCCGCTTGTGTTCAATGAGAAAGTTAACTATTTTAGATCCATCGAAAGCAGGGTGTGAACTATCCTGTCATACTCATTGATTGTATTAATTTCAAGTCAATGGTCAGGTTGTTTTGCTCTGTACCAAGAGCTGCATTGTAAATTTACATACAAGAGCTGAAATTACTCTGTTAATTTGTAAGAAACATATTAGTGCATTTCTATGAAATTTTGCTAAGCGCCAGTATGATGAATCAGTAAACTATTAAAAATAAAGCCAGAATATTCAATCATTTTTTGCTGCTAAAATTTTTGAATTGTCCAGTAATTTGAATTTGAATTCAGTGACTTCAAATGATCAGAGTAGACTGTAAATGGATTAACAAATGTGTTAAAACAGTGCACACAGTTTTTCCAGAGAATGCAATATACATTTCTCACAAATGTCGCTAAAGTAATTTCAAGCCCATTGCTGTCAAAAGAATGACTCTTGTAACTCAACATTACCCATTCTTAGCATGTGCACCCAATACTTTCAGTTAGGCCAAACTTATGAACTGGGAAATATGCTTTATCAAAAACCCTGATTTCCATTAATATTAGACACGCCTCTTTGGGCCACATTGATTCGAGAGACATGTTACCATATTGGGGCATTAGTTCGGTCCCAAGAACAGCCTGCTCAGAAAAGCTCATTGCCTTATTGCCCATAGGAAAAAGCTTCTGACACAGAAAACACATTTTCCGTGACAGGATCATTACAATCATTTTTAATTGTAAATATTTACTAAAGATATAGCCATGTCTAATATTAATGGAAATCAGGGTTTTTGATAAAGCATATTTCCCAGATCATGTGGATTACCTGTTGTTACCTCAGTTCTTATTGAAATAGGGGAAAAATGACATAGTGTGAACAAATAGCACACCACATCATTGCACCTCCTCAATGTGCAGTACGAGTCTCCAATATTTTCATGAAAATAAAAGATTTCTGTTTTGATCATTCATAACCATTGTGTAAATTATTAGATTAAATATAAACAGACCATTTATATATGTAAGACATATAACAATTACAAGACATGTTTAATTGTTGGAGCTGATTCTCCCGTGTGCTGGTGTCAGCTCTGGCTCAGCAGTAGCACTCTTCCCTCTAAGTCAGAAGGTTGTGGGTTCAAGCCCACTCCAGAGACTTGAGCAATAAAAGTCAGGCTGACATTTCAGTACAATGCTGCAATGTCAGAAAAATGGAGTCCTCATATGCCTCCTCAAGTGGATGCACAATTTAGTTCATGGCACTATTTGAAGAAGAGGGGGCGAGATGGCCTGGCCAACATTTATCGCTCAACCAATGCCACTAAATAATAGATTTCATGGTTAGTTATCTCATTGCTGCTTGTGTGGCCTTGGAGTGTGCAGAATGACTGCTGCGTTTTCCAACATTACAATAATAACTGCATTTCAAAATATTTCATTGGCCGTGATCCACTTTGGGATGTCCTGAAGAAGTGAAAGGCGCTATATAAATGCAAGTGCTTCTTCTGGGTAGCTAGACAGGATTGGATTCAGCATCTGTCAGTCAACACGTGCGCAAAATCAACGGTCATCATAGAATTCCATTTTAATGTTGTAGAATTCCCACGAACAGTACCAATAAAATGTACAACTTATCAATTATTAGTCAGCAGAGAGGAGCACAGCCCTTTTGTTGGTTTAAGGTAAGTGTTAGCCCCAGTCAAGGACATCTATACGGGACAACTAAAGGTGCAAGTGAGCAGTTTAACCATGTCTGTAGCTCAATGATTTATGTGAGATTAAAACTTGCAGGTACAATAATCATGGAATGATAGTTTATTTTTAAAGCAGTGAATAAGCTACCATTAAAAGATTTCAACTAGTACAATACCTATCTTGTGCTGTAGTAAATGTTCTACTGATCTGAGAGTGGTGGCAGCAGATTCCGATTTATAGCCAGCAACCCAGAGTTATGTATGGGGTAGGTACCAGGAGATTGCTCTTTGCATGTGTATTCACACCTATGTACAGAGCTGAGCACCTGGCTAGTAAATATTTAATGTTTTGAGAGCATGGACAGGAGCACTGGTTTTCTTAAAAAAAACCCACCCTGATTAAATTTATAAAACTTCCCTGCATACGTTGTGAAGCTGGCTTGACACCGCACTAAAGTTATACACCACATATTGTCAAGCCCAAATAGTGTGAGGAGGTCTTTCTGTGGGGGTCTCAGGCCACTGTGTTCTGTGAACTGCTCGACAATGACCAAGAATGACAACCTTATTACTCCTATTGTTAGTTTTTCTAACACGACGTGAATTAGTGTTACTATTATGGTTTAGAATTCTTTGGCCATTTTCCGATAGAAAGGATTTGGGCATGAGATCTTTTAAAATGTATTTTGAGCAAAACCTTTTCTAATAAGGGTTAACATCTCAAGGTAGCTCCATGCAGATTGTGGATCCTTAGGCAGAAGAGTGGTAATTAAAATGCTGGCCGGTTGTTTCTTTCAGAGACCAAATGATGGCCAATTTGCTAATGCTTCTGGTCATTCAGAAAAACACCGCTCACCTCAGAAAGGCACCTAGCATCTTGCTGTTGAAGAACACTTTTGATCTCTGTAGATCAGAGAGAGGCTTTTAAAAATTCAGAAGTCAGGCTGCAGAAAGCTGCACTGGAGGAAGACCATTATCCTGCGTAACAGGACAGGAATATTGTCCTTTTAAGTTGAGTGAGGTGGCCCACCTATGTGTCTTAATGCTTGTGTGCTTGTTATTTTTATGAGAATATGCGCATGGCAGTTGCACCAGGCAAACTCTCACCATTCTCATTGGTCTGTGTGTTTTACTTACTGTGGAATAAAGCACATTGGCCTGGAGTTCCCTTCTGATTTGCACCCATGTTGGAAACTCCGGCCCATTCTGATTCAAACCAGGCGTCACCTCACCTAATGTTAATTGGTTCCACCTTTGAATAGATTGAAGTGTACACACGTATAAGCCATAGAGATCCAATCCAAATCACAAGGGAATTTTGTTTTTCAGACTCCCAGGTCCCTCTCCCCGTTCCAAGGAGATATAAGACAGTGGCAGGCATTTCCAGCAAAAAAAGGCATGCAGACCACTTGAGGGAGCAACTGACACCATTGACCCCGAAGAGATGATCTCTGGCAGGCACGTATTTGTAACAGCTGCATTTCTGCATAGCCACCACTGCCCTGAATGACGAAATACTGAAGTTTGGCAATGAAATCCAGACTTAAGGGACAGCAGAATAAATGCATTCCATTAGTTAGAAGTGCATTAGAGGAGGCAGGAAGTGATGCAAGCAATAAGGGAAATAATGAGATAAGGGAAAAAAAAGCCTATTACATTATAATTAAAGATAGGGATGAGTACAGGAAAAGGATAAAGTGTCGGCCAGTATCAAATATTTGACTCACTAATTCAGAAACAATTACAGCAGCCACCTCCTTTAATACCCTGGGGTGGAACTTTTGCAGGAGTTCTCCCAATCTACCACTGTAACTTTGGCAGAAACCCAGAGAAGCAGCACCAGCAGCTGTTTTCACCGTTTCTCTGTTTTTTTTTCACAGATCTCTTGAAGTTACAGTGAGGAACCGGAGAATCCTGGTGGAAATTCCTGCTGTTTGTTTTGAAGCCTGTCAGGACCTTGTACCTTGCGCTCTTTTAGTGTCCTTAGTCATGTCATTTGTGGGTGACGTTCAATTCTCTCAGCTTTTTTCTCTCTTCCTCTTGCCACAGCGACATGCATAATACTA
Source organism: Pristiophorus japonicus (assembly GCF_044704955.1). Taxonomy (NCBI): domain Eukaryota; kingdom Metazoa; phylum Chordata; class Chondrichthyes; family Pristiophoridae; genus Pristiophorus; species Pristiophorus japonicus. Next base: position 24,826,870 of record NC_091994.1, read on the forward strand.
ATCCTGTAAGACTTTTTTCTGTAACATGGCTGCCCACTGAGGGGAAAGTCTGTGTGCTGCAAAATGCAACAAGAAACTGAAGTTCCCCAGACCACCGTTCGTATCAAACAGTGTAATTCCAGCTTTACGCCTATTATGTTTTCTAAAAGCATTCGGTAGCAAATGTAACTTTACAGATTGTTTATATTATCATATTTTTAATGGTTTTACCACAAAAAAGATCATGATCTTGGTGAAGAGAGATATGCAGGAAACCTACCAGTCAGTCTAGAAAGAGATATACATGCAGTTATCTTCTAACAAGAGGGCTATTCAATTCATAATTGAAGAAGTGGAATGTTTGAGTCCCAAAAGTTCTCCAATGGCAGACCTGGTGAATCACATATTGTTCAACCTCAGAGCAGAGAAGAACTCTCTCTCTCTCTCACAGCATTCCAAGCACGTTTATGAAGTTGCAAAGAAATAGACAGACTGGACTCTCGGGTCTCGCCTTCCCTTTCCATCCCACCCTGTTCCAGCTGCAATAAAGCCTCTAGATGCAGAGAGTTAATGAGCCAAATGTCCAATGGGTTTTACAAAAATGAAGTGATTCCAGAAGCCATTCAGAAAAAGATCCCAGAAGGAGAAGGATCCAGAATGTAGCTGAAAACAATCAACCAGGGGGGCTGTAGTTTGGTTCTGTAAATTGTAAGCACAGGGCCGTGCATTTCTCAAACATGTCTTCAATACATGGTATAAAGAAAAGAGACTGGATGTGAATTATGCAAGAAATGCGTACAATTTATACAAGTGGTGCAGCTAGCTGAGGTATTGGACAAATTAATATCAGCCTCTGTATCACCAAAATTCATTGTCCTGCTCTCAAATATCAGTTCATTTTCCATGCCAGGCATACAATGTAGCAGTTTGCAACACACGCCACAGGGATTAACACTGAGACACACCAAATTATACTGAGACAACTATGAATGAACTGATAACCTAGAAATTACTGAGAGAAGCTATTGTATGAACATTTAACATGCTCATTTCAAATTCATTTCCCTGCTACTTTAGATCAGTGCCTCTTTAAAAAAAGAGGAGTAACAAAGTTTGATATGACCGTGTTAAGTGTACCACAGTAACTTCTAGCTGACAACTTTCGCCGTTAGGTGTGCACTGTAGGGTGACTTCATTTTCTATCAGACCCATTTTGTAGGCAAACCTGGTACAGAAGTCACTCTTCATTTAAAAGAAATCAGGCACACATAACAGTGCAACCTAAATTCAAGATTTGTCAGTATTTTATAATTTGGAAATGGGTTCCTTGAGCTGGTGAATTACATTATTTTATACCCACTCTCAACCAGACTCTTGAGATAAACCACTTTAACAATCTAATTTGGTTGCTTTCAAATATTAATATTTTAAAAATGTGCTTTTCAAAATAGTCATCCCCTAGAATACTAAAGGATAAAGGTTTATTTCAATTTGCACTGTGTAGCCAAACTTCTGTGTCCCATCCCTCACAGGGAGAGTGGCTGGTATTCAGTGTTACATTAAACTCCAGTTCCTGCATAATTATTTTTTGTTGTAATTTTCAAACACTTGGAGCCACTTAATTCTGTGCTGAGATTGGCTTCTTGAGATTTGATTCTGTGCTCTAGAACTGCAACATCATTAGCCAAGCAGTTGTCACACATAGCAGGTAGCATCACAAGGGCACTATTGATGCAGAGGTAAGTGACTCCAAGTGTATATTTATTTATGCCGCATAAATACTGTGGCTCCAAGAGCAGGTCAGAGGCTGGGTATTCTGCGACGAGGTATTAACTCCCCTAAGCCTTTCTACCATCTACAAGGCACAAGTCAGGAGTGTGATGGATTGCTCTGCACTTGCCTGGATGAGTGCAGCTCCAACAGGGTTGTTGGAGGCCAATCATCTCAGCCCCAGGACATTGCTGCAGGAGTTCCACAGGGCAGTGTCCTGGGCCCAACCATCTTCACCTGTTTCATCAATGAACTTCCCTCCATCATAAGGTCAGAAATGAGGATGTTCGCTGATGACTGCACAGTGTGCAGTTCCATTCACAACTCCTCAGATAATGAAGCAGTCTATGCCCGCATGCAGCAAGACCTGGATAACATTCAGGCTTGTGCTGATAAGTGGCAAGTAAAATTCGTGCCACACAAGTGCCAGGCAATGACCTACAAGAGAGAGTCTAGCCACTGTGATACACTATGCTGACTTGGAAATATATCACTGTTCCTTCTTCATTGCTGGTCAAAATGATGGAACTCCCTCCCTAACAGAACTATGGGAGTATCTTCACCACACAGATTGCAGTGGTACAAGAAGGTGGCTCACCATCATCTTCTCAAGTTTCTCAACGGAGATAGGCAATAAATGCTGGTCTTTGGACAATTTCAGAAAAACCCTGTGAAATTCCTCCTTGGATCCACAAGTTAATCAAGCAAGCTTCAGGAGACCACAGGTACCCATTACAAATCACTAAACATACTTACATTACCTCAATTTCCTTAGGAGTATAGGACTGTACAGAATTGGAATCTACTATCTGCATCTATCAGATCAGTCCCTAACGTCTCAGACAGCTTACCCCACTTAACCTTTAATAGCCCTGTCTGTTGAACATTTATCTATAACTATGTTAAGATTTATAACATCTTCCTCTTCCACTGCCTCATTGAGTAGGCTATTCCACATGTTTACCACCCTCAACATGAAGAAGTTAACATAACTCTGTACAAACTGCTGCTTGCTTCAGGCTGAATCCATGTCCCTTGTGCTTGAGCTTGTGTTAATATCGAACATCTAGGATCTGGGTTATATGTCAATAAGATCATAAGATCATAAGATAATCTCTAACTGCACGTTTTGCAATGTAATCATCCCTTATACCCTTACTCTTCCTCACAGCTCAGATAATCAAATTTTATTTGGCAATGTAGCTGCCCGTCTTTGTACTCACTCCAAGACTAGGAGATCCATTTTGTGATATGGTAGCAGAGCTGTGCACAATAATCAAGGTATGGGAAGACCAGTACTTTACAAAAGCTAATAACATGGGACTTGTGCTCTTCCCCTCAAACTGTACATCATAGAATCCTTATGTCATTTTTATCACCACTGCACTGTCTTTTCCACTAAAATTCCCAGATCCCTTTCCTGCATTGCTTCCGATAGACTCGATCAATTTTGTATTCCTGTATTTGTTTTTTTTCCCAGCTTCATATTTTTGTCCTGCTCTACATTTAACAACATGTCCTACTTTTTGGTCAAATCCCCAAACCTGTCCAGAACCTTCTACAACTGGGCAGCTTGTTCCTATTATTTACAACCCAACCAAATTTTGTACCAAATGCAAACATGAAGAACATTGTTATTGTCCCTTCATCCACTTAACATCAAAAAGTGAAATGTGAGTAACTGCCTTCAATAGCAAAGCAACATTTGATCAAATGTGGCACCAAGGAGTATTAGCAAAACTGAAGTCAATAGCGGTCAACAGAAAATCCTCCAATGATTGGACTCATACCTGGCACAAAAGATGGTGGTCATGATTGTTGATGCCAAACTGTGCAACCTCAAAACATAATCGTAGGAGTCCCTCAAAGCAGCATCATTGGCCCAACCATCGAAAGGTGCTTCATCTATGAGCATCCCTTCATCTTAAGGTCAGGTGTGTGGTAGTTTGCTGATGATTTTACAGTGTTTATGCCCATTCACAACCCTGATGGTGAAATTGTCAACCTACAGCAGGACCTGGACAACACCCCCGCTGACAGTGGGAAGTAATATTCACAGCATCAAGGAAATGTGCAATCGTTTCCCCCTGACCCTCAACTGCACTACCGTTGATGAACATTAACACCATCAACATTATGGGAGTCACCATTGACCAGAAGCTTAACTGGAACAACCATATCAACAATGTGGCTACAAGAGCAGGACAGAGACTAGGTACTCTGTGAAGCGTGCCTCTGCTCCTGACCATTCAAAGCCTCTCCGCTATTTACAAGGGTCAAGTCAGGAGTGTGATGGAACAACACTCAAGAAGTTCAACACCGTCCAGGACAGAGCAGTCAGCTTGATCAGTGTTGGCACAGGAACTCCCGCCTTGCGGCTGTTACCGTCCCCAATCGGGCGGTACGCAATTTCAGCCCTTGTTATATTAAATCTACTCACTTCAGTTAACTCAGTTGTATCCACAAAAAACTGTAGTTGATTTGTCAAGCATTGTTCACCATTTTTATTATCATTCTGCCTTTCTCCTGCTGCTTTACTATTCTCCATTTTAAGATGTATTCAAGTCTATTAGCTAATTTCTTTAGTACTCTTCTTTGAAACCCTCCAGAGAAGGGAGCACTGCTCTATTTTAGTGTCCTTATTTTATCACTTCATTCTATATATGTCAGTTTTTCTTCCTCTTGCCCTTTAAATTTCTACCCCGTATGGGGAAGGCAGTCTCCAGATGCATGTGTAAATACTGACCCAAAGAAATCATTAAGAATATCTGCCATTTCTTAGTCATTCATTGCCAAGTCCCTTCGGGGAATTTCCACTGTTTCTCTAGTCAATTTTTGTAAGCTCTTTTACTCCGTCCATACCTTTAACTAAACCTGTAGCTTTATAATTCGGACGAAACTCTCTGAAACCCCACACCACCAGTGGGGCCTCGCATGTGCTGTACTGCCTGTCATTTTCCATTTGTTGATTTCAAATTGGATGTAAATTCACGGGCAGTGTCGTCGCAATTTTCTGGTGCGTGGACTGGAGCATATAAGGGCCTGCTAATGGGACGTGTCTCTGAAAATGTTGCACTTAATGCAAGACTATTTTTATGATCCCTTATTCCCTGCATTAAATGAAATAACTTGAATTTACATAGCACTTTTCACAATCATCAGAAAATTTCAAAGCACTTCTAAACCGAAGCATTGGGTTTTGAAGTGCAGTTGCTGTGATGTAGGGAAATCCAGAAGCCAATTTTGAACAAGGAAATGAGATGCAAGACGGTTTAATCTGGGCTTTCTTTGATGGCATTGGCTGTGGAAAGAATGTTGAACGGGCGCTGGAGAACCTGCTGCTCTTTTTCAAATAGTGCCATGGGATCGTTTACATCCACATGAAATGTCTCATCTGAAATACAACATTTCTGATAGTTCAATGCCTTACAGAGGGAGTGCTGCACTGTCAGCCCAGTATATGTGGTCAAATCCAGGAGTGAACCTTGAACTCTTGGGTTCAGAGGCAAGAATGCTGTCAACCGAGCCAAGATGTCACTTCCCTTGTTGCTAATGCCCTATCTCCTTATCTGAGCATTTTGTTACCCGATATAATGGGCCCAAGTTTCCACATGATTTGCGCCTGATTTTTAGGAGCAACTGGTGGAGACCGGACTATCTTAGAAATCACAATTCTCCACATTTTTCCACAGTGAAAACGTACTCCAAAGTAAAGTAGAATGGAGCAAGTGAAGATTTTTGTAGAACTGAAAAAACCTGTTCTACACATTAAAAAATCAGGCGCAGGTTACAAATTAGGCGTCCAGAACGAGGTGGGGGGGGAGGGGGGGGAAGGGAACTCATTAAATTCTACAATAAATCCTTATTTGTACCTACAAATATTATACAAATAAATCCAACCTGAATAAACATTTATAAGCAAAGAAAAGATTAAATAAACCATCTTCCTACCTGCGTGAAAGTGCATCAGGCACGGAGAATTCTGCAGTCAGCCTGAGGCGCCCGTTCTTCCCGCGGGGGGGGGGGGTGAGGCGCCCGTTCTGCCCGCGGGGAGGGGGGAGGGAGGGGAGAGGAGGCGCCTGTTCTTTCCCGCGGAGGGGGGTAGGAGGCGTCGTTCTTCCCGCGGGGGGTGGGGGGTGAGGCGCCCGTTCTGCCCGCGGGGGGGGGGGGGGTGAGGCGCCCGTTCTGCCCGCGGGGGGGGGGGAGGGAGGGGAGAGGAGGCGCCTGTTCTTTCCCGCGGGGGGGGGAGGTGCCCGTTCTGCCCGCGGGGGGGGGGGGGGAGGGAGGGGAGAGGAGGCGCCTGTTCTTTCCCGCGGGTGGGGAGGCGCCCGTTCTTTCCCACGGGGAGGGGGTAGGAGGCGCCCGTTCTTTCCCACGGGGAGGGGGTAGGAGGCGCCCGTTCTTCCCGCGGGGGGGGAGGGGTAGGAGGCGCTCGTTCTTCCCGCAGGGGGGGTAGGAGGCGCCCGTTTTTCCCGTGGGGGAGGGGGGAAGGAGACAGTGAGAAGGCTGCAAGTGCTGATGTGCTGATGGCAATGTGCTTTTATTAAAAAAATGTTCAAAAATTAAACAGCTACAAAGAACTACAAAAATGGCCAAGTGCCAATGTTTTTTTCACACTGAGCATGCGTGAACGCTCCGATGCGCACGCGCAGCGTTGCCGGCAGGAAAAAAACTAATTTAAATAGTACCCACCCCCTCCCACTTACAAAATTGGCGCGAGTGTAGGCTCCGCCCCCCTGGGCGCCGCGCCAGGCAGACAAGGAGCTGCAGAACGCTCCAGAATCGCGATTTTTTTTAGGCGCCGTTTTAGGCGCGAAAAACGGGCGCCCAGCTCGGAGGGGCGCCCGTTTTTTATAGTGTGGAAACTTGGGTCCATAATGAGGAGATTGCAGAACAAATACATTCTGTCTCCAAATATATTCCATTTATGGTTTTCATCTATCCATCTAACAGTGTATACTAATTGATCATTCTTAGTTCCTTTCTCAATGGGTCACAATAATAAAATAATTAAAAAGAAAAAATCATGACATTATATTCCGTTACTTAAAATTTTATAAATTAAATATGTAAATTCATTAATATTCTGAAAGCAAGCAGTGGATTGTCAAAGGAGGGCTACCATCAAAACAGAACACTCTCTGGTTGATAGTACATTCCAGGCCCTTCTCCAAACACTGAAGGTGTCATCTGGGGATGAGAAACAGCCTTTGCAATTGTTTAGGAACACCGTGGGTGATCTATAACTATAGTTTTAATGACCATTTGTTTGTGATTTTTATTAGCCTTCCTATTAAATTGTACACCTCGATTCCCAGAATACCAGTGTTAAAGTGTATTGATTGCTGACAGTTATTCAGCAGAAATGAAGGTTACTGCTATCCAGAGAGTGTTCTGCTCAAACCAGAGTGTAGGTTTGTGTGGCAAGAAGGTTAAAACAATGCCTCTTTAACAACCACACACATTAACAAGTCCATGATCATCGAAAAGCACTTCCTATTTTACATTGCGCTGCTGTATCTGGGGCTCACCCCTGTAAGGTACTCTTGATGTGTGTGGTAATTAAGTAAACCACAAACGTTGTGTATCGGTAGAGATTGATTCTGCACATGCGTGTTTTACTATCTTCTGACTGGCCCTGCTCCCATGGAGCGATTCGTCTGATAGCTTACAGATGAGATTAACAGCAGCTGTGGCTTCTCGAACTGCATTATGAGTGGTTGAAAATGGATACCGTCTTGGTGTTTGGGTATCAAAAATGTGGCATAATATGGTGCTTCCTAATCTTTGCATTTGTGATGCCAATTTGATCAATTTTAAATCCATTTAGCAATAAATGCTTTTGATATCCATTATCTCTTACAACACTGGCCAGTGTTGCACCAGCTGATGAGAGCTCTTGCCTATCCATCAAGGTTTATTTGGGGCACTGTGTCTCTCAGTACAGATCCACTCCCCAACACACATCGGCTCTACTCAAAGGGGATAATGCGAAACTCTCTGAACCCGGCAGAAAAAGCAAATTAAAATAATCTGAAGACAAATAATTTAATGTTGAAATCTGTCTTTTTTCACACATTAGGCCAGGAACCATTCATTTATTTCTAACAAGAAAACACTAAGCCTGGCTTTTGAGAATATACTGAGCACTTTGCTGATCAAGCTGTACACAAATCTTCCTGGCTCACTCTAATTACTGTTCTGAGAAAAATCAATTTGAGTGAGACGGAGAGCTATTTACCACCACTGTCTAACCTGTTCCCAGGCCATCTCATTCACAGCGTACATCACCCAGAGCAAATCAGTGGAGACTGTTCAGTATATTCAAAGCATTCTGTTTCCATCAGGGAAGTCAGACTTTCACATCTATAAATAGCTAGGGGTGCAGTACAATTGAAAACGTACAATATTGAATGGGTACTAATGTGTATGGAATGCTTTTACAATTTTCCTTTGATGCAGGAGATTTTCAATATGATTTTTCTTTTTTGTTAGTTATCCCAAGCTTTTGAATGGGAGCTAAGTGCTCCCATTCGAGGAATTATTTTACTTCTATGAACTGGATGGTATATGTGTGACTTATGTGGGACCAGAACAACTGCTGGAAAGAATCTCACACCCTTCCCAATACAACTGCAGTAACTCAGAAATTCAAAAGCATATTACTATAGACTAACTTTAGGCTTGGCAAAATGTTACAGGTGAACATATACCATTCTAGAGTGCCAACCCACTCCTGATCAGGTTGCGGAAGTCTACGGCAACAATAATTTAAAAGAGCTCTTTTCATTCCACTTTCTGGTCTACCCATCCACCAGCTTAAAGCATCTGTACAAATCCTACTGAATTTAGCTGCTGTATTAATTCATAGGTGTAATTTGTGTTACTAAGGAAGACATTCCAACCCATTTGAGGGTTTGCGTGTTGCTGCACAATATGGATGGTACACCTGGAGGGACAATAAAGTGACGAAGGCAGCAATTGATTGCCTGGAAGATGCAGAATTACTGTAGAGTTTAAGTTTGTGTCTGCAGGAGAAAAGAATAAGTTACTGGAATTGAGGTCAGTTAAGAGCAGTGGCATAGCATTGCATCCCGAGTAAAATTATTCAGATGAATCTTAGAAACATAGGAAGAGGAGCAGGCTATTCAGCCCCTATAGCCTGTTCCATCATTCAAATATATGAAAGGGTATGAAGTTGGGATACTTAAATGGTAGATACCCAATAATCACAGCAGAAAAAGTTAGGGCTTGTCCATTCTAGTCTAAGTTAATTTTTAACAGCGCGATAAGTCTTAATTCCTGTCAAACAATCTCTCTGGCACTGAAAAGTAACTTTTACAAGTGTGGAGTCTCATTCCTTCAGCTTTTAATTATTGTCGGAGAATTTTTTAAAATTAATATAAATAAAATATATTCATTTTACTTTTATCTTTGTCTCTCTTATCTTCCTTTCTTCATCTCATCTTTCTTTACCTCTCTCTATTTTGCTTTCTGTACATGATTTGGCATTGAATGAACTATTCTAACTTACACTTCCTGGCTCCGACTATGCGTGCCTCAGTAAGGATTCGTCAATCTGATTGGTGAGAGGAATATACAGTTGCTTGTCCTGTTCACGTACGTCCCAGATTCCTGCATTGTTTTGGATTTCTAATTACCGCAACTTCCAGTGTAAAAGCCCATGGAAAGTTTGTGGGCAAGTGTAAGTGTAATGATCGGTTAGTGCCGTTTATTCGCTGCTGGCCGCAAAACCAGGACTATTCCTTGCTTGTTCATTCACCTGTTTGTTTATGTTTGGTGAGATAAACAATAAAAGAAACTTTCAAGGTGGCAGCCAAAAAGAATTGTGTAATAAAGGTACTTGAATTAAGCTTGAAAAATAGAAATTGAAGTGTTGGATGCAGTATATAAAATTTAGCAAATAAATTCTGATTTGCAACTAAAATCTATCACTTGAAGAAGGACCTCTGCACAATTAAACAGCATGGTAGAGAATCAATAAACCTATAAAAGCATTTTAGGATCTTGCAAATTCAAACCGGTTTTAAAGGGGCACTGCCTCATGAAAGAGGGTTTATTGAGAGGAAAGAGTAGGGAGAAGAGATAGCACTGACAATGTTGAGGGAAGATTTATTTTGTGTATACAGAGGAACTCTTCCAATCTTGCCAGCAGCATGCTATGCTATAGTACAATTAGCATCATGAAATATGTACACATTTTCCCTGAAGGTAGTGCCTCTATAAGCTAATCATTTTTATTTGAATTGTTATTTAAATACATCTGGATTTTCAGTCGCATCCAGTTAATTCAAACTTCACTCAGAATTCGACAGTTCAACTCTGCTTTCAAAGCCTGGGTGATAAAAGTTGCTGGAAAGCCTATTGCTGAGCCATTAGGAAAATGCAAACTACAGACCACAGGAGAACTGGATACCTCAGACAGTCCTCCAGACTACCCAGTCAAGGGACATCTCAAACATGTAGCCACTAGACCAACGCAGAAACTGGATAGATTGAACCTATAAGAAAATGCAAAATAACATTTATAAGGAACAAAATAAACTAGCTGTCAGTGGTTCTGTTCAACACTGACATCATAAATCTGAAGCATGGATGCTGTTAGCAAATGATAAAGAATGGATATCAAGGATGGAGAGAAAGAACAAGAAAGATTCCATGAACCTAATTCCATGCACATTACCATGAAAAGTGCAATTTTATGGAATTCTTCTTTCCTCCCTTTTCTCAGCAGTTCTCTCTCCCCCACCCCCCCCACCCAACTTCTCTTGTACTAGATCACCCTATCCCACAGGTTTGCAGCTCACCGTAGTTGAATCCTGTTACTAATTTTGTAAGTGTACGAAAAACAATGCTTCATCGCAAGTGTGACAGGATTCACAGTGATACAACTGCAAACTGGTGTGGTGCTTCATGAATTTGTATAATCTTACCTGTGTGTACATGCCTGTGTCCACTTGCATTCTGTCCCAATTTCACTTAGGATTATTGAGGATATTCTGCAGTCTCAAGTTTGCTTATTAAAAGAGCATGGTCACCAGATTGAGGAGGAATTTTATTCCAGCATCATCCTGAACTGTAACTGTCTGCTGCCGGCCAGTCTAGAACACATCACACTAGCCTATAGAGGAACTGTAATTTCACTCATTGTCTGTAACATTTATCCTAAGTTATTCCATGGCAGTGTTAGAGTAGACACATCCAATGCCCTATATAGGAATAATGGTAAAAACTGTAAGACATATCAGTAGCATTTTTAAGAGTATGAATTTACAATTATTTCACTCTCACTTAACAGACTGCAAAATGTGTTGCTGATTCACTTCATGGTACCATAGTATTTATACATTACACTTTTACAGTGTTGCTATTCTAAATGCAGAATAGGATACCCCAGCTTCTTATGGTGAATTCACACTACAAATTCAACATCAGTGCAAAGCAGTTTCTGCTTTACATCAACACTAAACGTGCATCACGTAAAGTGAGTGTGAAGGCTGAACTGACTCTGAAGCAAAGCGGGCAAGATTCCCTTCTCCAGCGAATAGCGCTCCATTTCTCTGGAGGTTCCAGCAGTCCCAGCTGAAGTTACAGCAGGAGACAGGGAGAACCACTGCAGAATTTCAAGGCCATTATAGGGTTTTCCTGAATTCACTTGAGAGGTTGCTTCCTTAAAAATGTTAAGGAGGTTAGTGAGACAAGATTAGCCCCTTCTAAGACCATGTTGATTGCCACTTACCAAGTTATTTTTATACTAACAGTAGTATTTTGGCCAGGCAAAAACCATTGATCCATTGAGCATGCCCTTTGAAAACCACCACCAGTTTCATTACCATGATCCTGGAATTAATAGCCCTATGTCCCCTTTCCTAATTTATCCAGTCCCTTTTTAAAAACATGCCATGGTTTTCTGTTACACAATCCAATGTTAATTTGTTCCACAATTCTAGAACTAAAAAATGTTGCCTAAACTTCCTACTTTCTTTTGACACTTTAAATTTAGACTTGGAAATATATTGCCGTTCCTTCATCGTCACTAGGTCAAATCCTGGAACTCCCTCTCTAACAGCACTGTGGGAGTACCTTCACTACACAGACTGCAGCAGTTCAAGAAGACGGCTCATCACCACCTTCTCAAGGGCAATTAGGGATGGGCAATAAATGCTGGCCTTGCCATCGATGCTCACATCCCATGGACGAATAAAAAAAAATATCTCCTAGCCCTTGAATTTTATGTCCAACTAAAGAACTTTCCTGGATCCAATTCTCCATACCCTTGAAAATATTAAAGACCTTCATCAAGTCTCTCCACATCCTCCTCTTCGGCAGAAAGTCCTTGAATAAGGGGTTATGGGTTATGAGCAGTGGAAACACTAAATTGATTGTATCGCACTTATTCTTCATAGTCCTCTAATACCTCAGTGTATATTCGTAATTATCTCATAATGTTTCTTGGTTTTTGTTTGAAAGGCAATATTTCTGTGGTATCCTGTGTTGAATGGGGAAAGGATGGTTAACAAGCTGAGATATTTACTGCTGTGCATTGCACATCAGTGTCTCTAGGGGCTTAGTCTGTGGTTACTGGGTCCACTATTCAAATCAGGAAGCACCATAATATGGACAGCAGTGTGGTGAAGCAGTACATGAGATCAAACAGTGGTGAGAATGAAAGAAAGACAGCTCCATGCAAGGCAGCAACATACCGGGAAACATAGAGGGAAATGATCAAGAAAGTGAGTGAATAGTACAGGTTAGGACATTTATGCAAATAGTTTTTCAAAAGTAGCAAGTAAACCTATGCAAAGCACTCCATTACAATATGTTTGCTGTATTACTGCCAAAGAAAAAGACAGTCTTATAAAGATTGTCCATTGCAAAATGATCTGTAAACTATTATGTAAAGAGGAAAATTAAATTATTTCCAGTGCTGCTCATAAGAAAAAAAACATGCATTTATTTGGCACTTTGCCACAACTCAGGACAACCCAAACTGATTCCCAACCAATAAATTATTTTTGAAGTATAGTCACTGTTGTTATATAGGCAAATGCAGCAACCAGTTTACACACAGCCAGGTCCCATAAAGAGCAAATGAAATGAAGGACCAGTTATCTTTTTTTAATGGTGTTGGGTTGAAGAACGAATGTTGGCCAGGCTACCAAGAAAGCTCCCTACTCTTCCTGAAATAGTGCCTTAAGATCTTTTACTTCCACTTGAACTAACAGACAGAAGTGCTCCCTTAGTGCTACACTGAAATGTTTACCTACATTATGTGCTCAATTTCTGGAATATGGCTTGTATCTACAACTATCTGACTCAGAGGCAGGAGGTCTACCAACTGATCCAAGCTCTCACAAGCTTGCACCACAAACTAAGATGAGACCATTATACTTTGGTTGACAGACTTCATTCTGCAGTGTTTTCTGGTGTGATCATTTTACCAGTGCGTTCACTACACAGTGCTTTATTTCAGTGACATATTTGTGGATCGCCCGTGGCTGTGGAGTGACCTCAAGCCATTGGTGTATGGGGTCCAGATGACAATTCTAAGTCATTCTACTTTGTTACAGTTCAGGATGTGACCTCAATCGTTACTGCCTTTCCACCACCAGCATTTATCTATGATGACCATAAAATAATGCCATGGGATATGTATGTACAAATGCTCAACATATTTGTCTGAAATTTCCCATCGGTTATTTTACACAGGAGTTAACCCAAGGGTTAAGAATTTGTATGCTTGCACTCCACAGTGTGATTTCATGGCCTGTGGAATTAACTCTTTTCAGAAGTCAACTCTTCATTTATAATCATTTTGGTTAAGAGCCATATTTCCAAAGGAAAGTATGCAACGATTAACCCCAATGGTAATTTTTATTATTATGGACTAGACTGATACCAACTGCTGTGAGTGCAGTTCTACTGCCACGTCTTAGGTTAGTATGAAACGGTTTCTACATTGCAGTGATGCAGGGAATAACTTTAGTGCACTGTCAAGCTGCTTGTGTAAAGAGCTAAAAAGGTTCATAGACTTCATAAACTTAAGCAGAGTCTTCAGAGTTTCCACCTGCACTCTCATAAAGGAAATTTACCGGTCAAGAAGCAGAGTTCTGCGCACACATGTTACCACTCTTCGACAGAGCACTGTCCTAGCCATGATAGAGCAATTCCAGCAGACCGGATAAATTAGGTGTTGCCAGCCACAGATCAATTTCATTCCTATCAATCTTAGACTGGTAACTTAGTAAAACCATAGCCACAGTTGAAGCAGTTAAAAGGAAAATGGAAAGATTCTTGATTCCACTGACACCAGAGGGATGTAGAGCCAACAACAAAATGAAAGTGGTTTATGGGGGCCCTGAACATGGCCCTAAACAGTAGAGAGAGCTTGCTAGATGGACTAAGCATGATTTTGCACTTCTGATCTTTTTAATATGTAAATATCGCGCATTTGTGCTTTCTCCATGAATTCACTGCAGGGTTGAGCTTCTGCATGTAACAAAGAGTCAACGGATCAGAAAGTCGATTTCAATATGTAGTTGAATCCTATTGAATGCAGTTTATAAAGAAATGTAGCCTGACTCAGATAAGTTTTATACGGTGAGGCTTCTGATGAAGAACCTGGTTTGTTGGGAGCTTGGATCAGAGAATTAGACTTGGAGGTCAGTTGCCTCATTCTCAACGCACTGACCTCTGTGACCAATATTGCAATCCACACTCCCAGTGAACGAGACACTGCGTTGGGAGGCTTGCCTCACAAAATTGATCCTTATTTATTTTAAAACAGCAGTTTACAAATCTGTGTGACACAGACCATTCCAAACCAATCTGTACGGAAACAACAGAAAACATTGAACAAAAACACATTTTATACAATTGTGATTAAACTTGTACAATGCTGTCCTGATTCTGTCCCTAACACCCATTCGTTTTCATTCCTCAAGGGAATGTATATTTGTTGTGAATTATGAATTATTTCTTTAAATGTTTACCATTGCTTATCTACCATCATATCTTTTCATCTAATTTCATGATGCATGACTACCACTGCCAAATTATTACTGCTAGATATGGACAAAGGTTGAGAGTGAGAGAGGTATTACTTCATCATTGCAGCATTTTCAAACTGAAAGAGGAATTGCATTATGATTAGCCAATGAAGTAATGACTGTGTTTTCAACAGCGTGATGATGCATATGAGTCTATGTTCAACAAGGTTTGTACGACAAGCAATTATATGCTTTACACACTCAAAACTTGCTTTTTTTTTTACACATTGAGTACTATATCTAGAGAACAATAAATTTTGCAAGCAGACGGAATAGCAAATTCCAAGGTTCTTGATGTGAAAGTACTGTTTGTACAATGACGAGCATTCTGAAATGTTGATGTATCTCCCTGAATTCATTTGTTGTACTATTGATGAGTATAATAATGTGGCCCTAGGTCACATTATTATACCACAATGTTAACTATTCAGGGGTGTACCACTAACATCACATTGAATACAGAATCACTTATAATGCAAATATGGACAATGTAATCTGTGGTACTTGTTAGGGGAGTAATACTGGGCTGGAGCGGAAGTATTGAGTGGATTGCTGAGAATGAGTGCTGAGCCTCCTATTGCTTTTACTCTATATCAACAATACGGCATTGAGTTTTGCTCACCAAGTAACATAGAAATATAGAAAATAGGTGCAGGACTAGGCCACTCAGCCCTTTGAGCCTGCACCATCATTCAATATGATCATGGCTGATCATGCAACTTCAGTACCCCACTCCTGCCTTCTCTCCATATCCCCTGGTCCCTTTAGCCATGAGGGCCACATCTAACTCCCTTTTGAATACATCCAACGAACTGGTCTCAACAACTTTCTGACGTAGAGAATTCCATAGGTTCACAATTCTCTGGGTGAAAAAGTTTCTCCTCATCTCGGTCCTAGATGGCTTACCCATTATCCTTAGACTGTGATCCATGGTTCTGGACTTCCCCAACGAATTTTATATGCTTCTATGAGAACCTCTCTCATTCTTCTAAATTCCAGTGAATATAAGCCCAGTCGATCCAGTCTTTCTTCATATGTCAGTCCTGCCATCATGGGAATCAGTCTGATGAATCTTCACTGCACTCCCTCAATAGCAAGAATGTCCTTCCTTAGATTAGGAGACCAAAACTGCACACAATACTCAAGGTGTGGTCTCACCAAGGCCCTGTACAACTGCAATAAGACCTCCCTGCTCCTATACTCAAATCCTCTCGCTATGAAAGCCTACATGCCATTTGCTTTCTTTACTGCCTGCTGTACCTGCATGCCTACTTTCAATGATTGATGTACCATGACACCCAGGTCTCGTTGCACCTCCCCTTTTCCTAATCTGTCAACATTTAGATAATAATCTGCCTTCCTGTTTTTGCCACCAAAGTGGATAACCTCACATTTATTCACATTATACTGCATCTGCCATGCATTTGCCCACTCACCTAACCTGTCCAAGTCACCCTGCAGCCTCTTAGCATCCGCCTCACAGCTCACACTGCCACCCAGCTTAGTGTCATCTGCAAACTTGGAGATATTACATTCAATTCCTTCATCTAAATCATTAATATATATTGTAAATAGCTGCAGTCCCAGCACTGAACCTTGCGGTACCCCACTAGTCACTGCCTGCCATTCTGAAAAGGACCCGTTTATTCCTACTCTTTGCTTCCTGTCTGCCAACCAGTTCTTTATCCACATCAATCCATTACCCCAATACCATGTGCCTTAATTTTGCACACTAATTTCTTGTGTGGGACCTTAAAAAAGCCTTTTGAAAGTCTAAATACACCACATCTATTGGTTCTTCCTTATTCACTCTACTAGTTACATCCTCAAAAAATTCTAGAAGACTTGTCAAGTACGATTTCCCTTTCATAAATCCATGCTGACTTGGTCCAATCCTGTCACTGCTTTCCAAATGCGCTGCTTTTATATCTTTAATAATTGATTCCAGCATTTTCCCCACTACCGATGTCAGGGAAACAGTCACACCCTGGAGGCAGCGTGGCAAACAGCCATAAGGTCGACCCTTCAGAGATTTGAGAAAAGAAAGACTTGCATTTATATAGCGCCTTTCACGACCATCGGCCGTCCCAAAGTGTTTTGCAGCCAATAAAATACTTTTGAAGTGTAGTCACTGTTGAAATGTAGGAAACGCAGCAACCAATTTGTACACAGCAAGCTCCCACAAACTGCAATATGATAATGTCTAGATAATCTGTTTTTGTTAATGTTGATTGAGGGATAAATATTGGTCAGGACACCGGGGATAACTCCTCCACCCTTCTTCGAAATAATGCCATGGGGTCTTTTACATCCACTTGAGAAAGCAGACAGGGCCTCAATTTAACATCTCATCTGAAAGATGGCACCTCCAACAGTGCAGCACTCCCTCAGTACTGCACTGGGAGTGTCAGCCTAGATTTTTGTCCTCAAGTCTCTGGAGTGGGACTATGAACCCACAACCTTCTGATTCAAAGGTGAGAGCGCTACTCACTGAGCCACAGCCAAGACTAAAAATACAGAGGCTCTTTAATATTTAAATGAGGTGACTGAGTGAAGCCTTGACATGGTACTTTTCCTATGTCCGCATATAACATATTAAATTGTATAGATAAAATAAATCTCAAGCACTACTTCAAACCAGTAGAACAAGGGAGCATGATCTAAAACTGGTGAAAAGTCAATTTAGAACCGATGTCTGGAAGAAATTCTTCACCAATTGAAATGGTGATCTAGGGAAGATAATAAAGACAACAATCTTAGATTTATTTAAAATTCAGTTAGACATGATAGAGGATTATGAGACTTTTTCCTGGATGGATTATCTAAGAAGGGCTGAATTGCCTACTTCATTTATATTTATCTTATGATCTTTAGCAATTACAATGCTATATGCAATTCTGTCTGTCTATAGCCTCATGGTAGTCTTTTGTTGTCCTCTCTTGTAATTAAATTATAAGGAAGTGAAAAATTTAACTTGTCAATTTGGGAGACAGTTAACTTGTTGGTCTGGAGATTGTTGTTCATTCTATTCGTGGGCAAACTGTGGCTTACTGAAAAGTTTTGAAATAATTTACTCCTGCTGGTTGTCTCGCAGTTTGTGATCAGTGGGCAATACTCTGGTCCTACTCTCCCACACAGTTGGCCAGTTAATGAAGAAGGAGCAGCATTAAATCTTCTAAATCAGCTATGAGCTGCAACTCTTTTTGGGGAACAAAAATAAACGTTAGATCGAGTGCCCCCCAATCTGGGGGACACTCCAGACACTTAACTGCCCCCAACAGCTCTACAACTCTTTTGGGGGGGGGGGGGGAGAGAGACAAAATAAACATTAAATCAAGTGCCCCCCAATCTGGGGAACACTCCTGAGCTGCAATTAGGAACCTGTTAAGCACCTGAAGTAGCACAGGGAGAGGATTACGCGCCAATTTGCCGTAGATTTGGGCATTACTGACTGAGAAAAGCTGCTCTAATTGGCTAGGAGCTGCAAGCTCTTCTGCAAGGATATAGACAAAGAACGCAAATACTGAAATTAACTAATCCCCTCCCTCCCACCCACCCCATCCTTTCAGAAGTATGTGGTGCATGAGACATGGGAGGAGGTAACTTAAAAGAGCCAATCATCACAGATTTGGATGTGGTTGACCCATATACACTGCATCAGAATTTGCTGTAGCTAGACATCTGACAGCATCTGCCGTTAGTTAGACTTGCTCTTGCACCCACCAGCTCATTAAAATTTAGCCCACAAAGTTGCTGAAAGTGCGAGCTGATAACGGCGCAGCAAGGGAAACAGGGCATCTGGAACCCTAGTGAAAATGGACAATCAACAGGGTATCTCCTTAACCAATGAGATTTAAGGATTGGGAAATAAACAGTGGAAGGAATTAAAGGGGGTGAATTCAATGCCATATCAGGTACAGAAAGATAAATAAAGAAAGAGAGGGAAAGAAAGATTCGATTAAGAGAGAAAAAAAGACAAAAAGGAAAAATAAGAAAAATAAATGTTAAATTTGGCATTTAAAATCTCCCTGAAAAATTCAAAACCTGAAGGAATGAGACTTCACATTTGTAATAGTTAATTTTTGGTGCTAGAGAGGTTGACTGGCAGTCATTAACACTTACCATGTTGTTAAAAGGGTACTTATGCTTGTAATTAC
This sequence comes from Pristiophorus japonicus, assembly GCF_044704955.1. Classification (NCBI taxonomy): domain Eukaryota; kingdom Metazoa; phylum Chordata; class Chondrichthyes; family Pristiophoridae; genus Pristiophorus; species Pristiophorus japonicus. Next base: position 24,845,846 of record NC_091994.1, read on the forward strand.
TAGCCCTAAATATCTGCGGCAGTTTAAGTGCGTATCTACCTCTCAAATACAGAAACGTCACGACATTCAAGGCAGGTCAATGGTGAGCCAGACATTTATTGCTGCTTTCTCAAAGCTAACGATGCAGCGACACAACTTGGACAGCAATTTTGGATATCAGCATTTAACCACGCATCTGCTCTCGCCTGAAGTTGCTGCACCATTTATGCATAAATAACGCTGAGCACCATTACCCTCACCGTTATTTTGACAGCAATATCTGGCCCAATGATTGGCAGCCTGCAGTCCAGGAAGACTTAAGAGCACCAGGCTGTCAATATCACCCTGCAGCCCACCAAGACACCTACTCCCTCTTCAAGGGAATCACTTAGAGGGAATAGATTAAGTGTCGCACATCTGTAACAAAGCACAGCACATCAGTCATGTTTTAGGGGTTTTTGTCTTTTTTTTTAAACAGAAAGGATTTGTGAATGTGGTGCTTTAAAACAAAGTGAATTTGTACAGATTTTTAAAAAGCAAAAGCTGCAGAGATAGAAGGTCAGACAAGCCAGTACATGGAATGTTGCCGCTCACAATCTATTTTAAACTGCTATAATGCTGATCAATTGTCTCATTCCAGGTTCATCCACCCAGGATGACCACTTTTCAGTTTGTTACCACAGGAGATATTTTCTTTAAACCCACACCCCAAGGGAAGAGGAGAGGATTTATTGACAAGCCAAGTGGAAAATATTGTTGAAGGTGCAGTCTTTTAGATGAGATATTAAAGCAAAGACCCATCTGCCTGTACAGGTGGATGTAAAAACTTTAAAAGAATTCACGCACAGGCATCTTCCACCCTTTAAAATGAAGTTCGGGACCTGGCATCAGTCACTAGAACTCGTTTTAGTGTGGACGCCAAGGCATCTTCGACTCCGAGGGACTGCCTCAGAAGAAGGAGAAGAAGAAGAAGGAAAAAGCAGGGAATTCTCCTCGTGGCTTAACTTTCATCTCTTAACTCATACCACCAAAGCAGATTAACTGGTCATTTAACGCTTTGCTGTGTGCAAATTGTCTGCTTGTTTGCCTGAAAAGCAATAGTGACCATATTACAAAAATGTAATTCATTGGTTGTGAAGCACTTTTGGATGTTCTGAGGATGTGAAAGATTCGATAAAAATACAAGCTAGCTATTTCTCATTCTTACGTGGGTACAATTAATCATCTTTTATATTCATAGAAAACCAGCAATACAGGTTGGACCTCTCTGGTCCGGCACCCTCGGGACCTGACTGGTGCTGGAACAGAGAATTTTCTGGTTTACCGGTACCTGGTGACAGTGACTCCTGGTGACCTGGTGACCTGGCTCCTGAACGCCTCCACCATGCTCCGGTGGCGAAACTCAGGCCTCGATCTCTCTCCGTGCTGGTTTGCTGACCTTTTTTTTTAAGGTCATGTCTCCCTCACCCCCTCCCCTCCCCAGCTCCAGGCAGATCAAAACAAGGTGAAGGCAGCTGTCGGGTCCCGACCCCAAAGCTGGATTTGCATGGTTTTTGTGCGCATGCGCAAATCTATTCAATCCAGTCACGGGGTGTGACGCGGTTGGGACCAACAACCCAGAAGTGTTCTGCGCATGTGTTGTGCAGAAGGCCACTGTGCAGCATTTAGTCATTGTCTACATTCTTCACTGAACAGCACGGGGAACCGGGACGCCACCCACGCCGGGACTGATGCCGAACCACGGATGTTTCCGGATTAGAGAGTCCTGGACTGGAGAGGTACAACCTGTACAACAGAACTGGATTCTGTCGCTGTTGGCCAGTAACAAATGCGATGAGGTCATTATCCCTCCTAAGTAAAGCAATCACGTTCTTTGATGCATCTGTGGGCAGCCAACAGGATAACATTTCCAATATAGCCAGCACTAGTCTGAAAGTAGCTGGAAGCATAGAAACTATAGGGCAGAATGATGTTGACTGATTTTGGTAGTGCCATCCGGATTGCAGATGTTGGCTGGTGGTCCTGCTATAACAGATCTATAACCTACTCCATACTCAATCCAGGTAGCTATGCCTGGGATAATATGTGATGGGTGGCATAGCAGTAGTTCTGGGCAGTGCACTGATGCCACATTCTGACTCCTGAGGCAGCGAGTGCCTTGTCCAGATCCTGTTCATCCACCCTGCCAAATTCAGTATCAGGCAGCACTGAGTGCAATGCCCATTGTGCAACATCTGCAGATCAACCTTCTGGCACAAGGACATGATTCTGCAACCAACCCAATGATGACACCAACAGAAACGTCTCAGAGCCCCACTGTGTACTGTACTCCCAATGTCCACTTTCACACTGTGTACTGTACTCCCAATGTCCACTTTCACACTGTGTACTGTACTCCCAATGTCCACTTTCACACTGTATACTGGACTCCCAATGTCCACTTTCACATTGTGTACTGTATTCCCAATGTCCACTTTCACACTGTATATTGTACTCCCAATGTCCACTTTCAATGAGGATAAAGAATGCGTTGCATGCGCAATACACAAGGCAAATAATAGAGTTCTCTTCCCCATACACTAGCAATCGAAAATGGTGCAATAAAGAACATTGCTAATTTTGCTACATCTTCTTCCTCCCTTACCACTGACATATGCTGACAGGAGTTTCCAGATTATTACATCTATAATATATTTTTTAAAAGATGAATATCAGAAATATAATTAAATTAAATGTTCTAATTTTCTATGTCAATGAGGTCAATATAGCTGGAATTTAATTTTTTTACTTGCTGATCTTCCACGGTGTTCATGGGTAGTCTCAGGTCATGAATACTGTTGTATGAAAACTAGCTGCCTTTAAGGCCACTGCTCAGGAAGTGGGAAGTACTTTAATTAGTCACATTCTGAGGTCAATTAGAGGCTAATTGCTGTGATAGCGCTGTAGATGGGCAGCTGCTTGTAAATATCCCACTCCTGGGCTTGGGGAGAAGCCATGATATCATGTTCAGAAATGCCAGTGGCAAATGAGTGGCTTTCCTTTTTTAAGATTTGTCAGTTCGACTGTGATGGCAGAATTGTGATATCTGAAATGTGATGATGGCATACTAGATGCAATAACAGAGCACTGTAAATATATGAATCTATTTCCTCTGCAAATCAGGAGTGATGAAGTAATTGCAACCTTTCTTTCCATTTATCTTCCCATCTCTCCTGAAGCTGGTACCTCTCGCTGTATATGAATCCACAGGTGCTGGCCATCCTCCCATTCTTCATACAGGCATTATATTCTGGCAAGCTTTCTACCATAAGCAGCTTGAGAACCATAAGGCCCTCACCTAATGATCAAATACATGTACTTTCCAGCACTTGGCAATGCATAATAAGTCAGGACTGGGAATCCATTTGATTTGCCCAAGGATAGCCTTAGTTCTGATGCCCATCTGTACAACCAGTGATGTAGTTTTACACGACTGGCCCCCCCCCCGACATTGAGAAAGAGAAAGCTGCAATTGCAATCTTTCAATAACTCTGTATGTAGAGATGTACAGGTGTGTTTTTCAGCAATGTTGTGAACCTGCTCCGCACCGGTTTCTCGAGCTCCAGTAGTTGAAAGAAAATGACAGAATGGCTTCAGGTAAAAGCAATTTCACAATATAAACAAAGCATTAAGTCACTGCTTCTGACTATTGCTTTGTTGCTGGATGATGATACGGATAGACCAGGAGTGAAATCAGCCTCCTGTACTCATTTGTATCTATTTTTTAAATAACCTGCTGTTGCGATTACTAGATACATTTGGTGCATTTTGTCTGCTATCTGATCACAAGATTAGTGTCTGTTAAGGGTCTGAAGGCATCCTTTGCTGCAGACATTCTCCTCACTAGTCTTTAGCTAATGATCCTTTTTTCATACAACATATCATCGACAGACTCCAGAAAGATCACACTTGTACACATATCACCAGAATATCAAATACAAGTTGTATACCATCCATGTCGGAAATATACTTGCCGATTAGACAGAGCGCCTTTTCTCCCTCTGCCTATCAACGGCACTAGAGAAATGCATGGTGACTCTTCCATCACCAACACAGCTTGTCTTGCAACCAAGTATTGGCACTGCTGCTATGACCAGTATACAAACAGCTGCACAGAGACATGCGTGAAGTGCACAGTACTGAGGTAGAGACAAATGAACTGTCTTCTTTTATCTGCTGTGCATTGTACAAAACCATTACTTGCATATAATATATGTTGGATATTATGAAGGACAAAGAAATACAAAGAACATTTTTATACTTTCAATATATTTAAAAGCCTGTAATCTTGTTATATTTTTTCTAAATTTGTTCCCGCATAGATTTAAGGTAAGCAATATCCGAACAGGGCCATCAATTTTATTAACTGTGCTCTAGTTTAAAGATGATATTTTTTCAACCCAAAATGTTTTATTACATATGACACAACTAGAGATCTCAACATATAAAATATTTTACTCTCCGCCTCTTCAATGTGTGGTGGTGTTAGCTATAATTAGAAAAATCAATATCAAAGACTGTCTTTTTGACAAAAAATACTTGCACGTCAGCATTTGAAGAAACAGCTTGTACGCCACTGTCAGCAGAGGCAAATGCTTTGCTTCCCACAGAGAAAAGTGCTCCTCTGGGATATGTACAGTGTCTTCCAAGCTCCAGATTTCCTTGTACTTCAACAACCAGGCCTGCCCTGTTAGTAAATAATTCATATCTGCAACAGAAAGCAACCAATCTAATAGCTACTAACTAGGTATTTTCTTGCAACGAAACAATATGGAGGAGGACAGTCTTTGTTTTCACTTTCCATAGTTAAACAAGAAAAAAAAGTTGCTTATTTTTCCTTCTTTCCTTTAATATGTTGCTCACACTTGTTTCCTTTAACCATGAGGACACGGCAGACTGAACCATAGAATTTGCCACAACTGCTTGCTTCTTTATCTGCTACAAGTTGACAGGAGATACAGTTGGGAAGAAGCAGGCAAGCTTCTCACTACCCCTACCCAACCGCCCCCTCCCCGCCCATCACAAACGATAAATGCAGTTGGCCAGGCTACCAACTAAGGACACTTATTGCAATGAATTGGAAGACTGAATTGCATCAGGTAGCACTTGGGTGTGAATGTCATTGTCATACCAAGGCACATTACATAATGTCACATCACTCATGTTGTCATAACGATACTAACTGTCTGCAGGATCTCCCAAACTCAATAGCACCCATGGCCTGTTGCATCTGGTTGCATATACCTTCAATTCTCCTACTAGTTGTGTACACTAGAAGGGGAAGGACAGGATGGTGGCTTGCACCAGCAATTAGATAGGACGACTTTAATGTACATCATTACATTCTGATGTGTATTGATTTTCCTGGTGCATTGTGGTGGCTTCAATGTTTATACTGTAGTCAGCATGTGCTCCAGTGGCAGACAATCGACTCTCTGCAGTTCACCTTCTCCATGCTAAGATACCACTTCTGGATGGTGAATTGTGCTTTCATGCCTCAACTGCTTGTGACAGTTTCTATTTTCATGAAAGTGTGCTGCCTATAATTCCTCATGTGTGTTATCTGTTCCCAGCACTGTACTCAGAATACTGCAGGATAAACAGTTATTACAGTTTGTAAAAAGAACACCTGATACTCCCCATTTTATGCCCAGGTGGGTACAAAAACTTCTCTCCCACTTCCCATTCTCCAGCTACATCACATATTAATACTGTACAAGATGATTAAAGATATAAAAGTGTTTTGTTTTATTAGTGACACAAGCTGATAAAATTATATTCACTTCAGCACGGTCATCCTGTTTTTTTCAGTGAGCAGTAACATGGCAAGTACTGGATCTTCGAGATGATTGGTGGTAGGTTCATCTTTACAGTGCAAAAGGCCTTTACCACATAACGTGAAAGTTGAATTATGTCGCAATCACTGTGTTGGCGAGCGTTAAGAGAAAAACAGTAGGATACAGATCTGCTTTAGAAATCTACACTTATTGATGAAGTATACCAGATCAGAGCCTGAGTCATTCTAGATCCAGGAAACACCGGAGGCAGACAGGAAAGTAAGGTGTACTTTTAATTAGGCTGCTGAACAAATATTTTTATCTAAGATTGCAAATTGGAATTTACAGTACATAGCAAACATATAAATAAAAAAAAACAAATGCACAGTATCCACTAATCATGTTTGCAGATAATGCATTTGTATTTTTCCATAATGAAAAGCCAGCAAGGTTGCAAAATCCCACAGTATTGTAAATTGTCATAGGTCCTATCAAGCTTTTCTTTCAAAAATATTTCAAAACTTGAGTGGAATCCTATAGGAGGTATTACAGAAACCTATAAGAATCCTTCGGACCTTATAGGTCAGGGTAAAATACAAACAACATGTATAATTTCTCATTATATCATTAAAATCTCCGTCTGGTCTGGGCAACAATATAATTGACTGGACCGACAGGACTGGTTATTTAAGCAAACCAGACTAACGTGAACATCTGCCGTACCTTTCATCTCTACCGTGGAGGATTTTAAATCCTGTCGGCCCACTCTTCCGGCTGGAGGATCAGCATACAGTGTGAGTAGTCATGTACAGGAGGAAGGATGAGAAGAGGGAAAAAAAATTAGTGACAGAAAAGTTTAGCTTGTACATAAAATAAAGGTTGTATTCGCACACAAAGAACACGCTACAGGAAGCAACCATTTAACCTTTTAGTTCCCTCAGGAATGCCAAACTGTTCATTTTATAGCAATGAGAATCCTGCCTGTACTCCGCACACGGCTGATTAGCAGCATTTCACATCACTTTTAAATGCTATCCATAAGTCAACCATCACTTAAATATAGTTGTCTTAATTGAAAGAGCAGGTGAAAGTACATGTGGCACACTCCCTAGAACCCAATATAACTCATTTCAATTGATGTTGTACAAGGAAGTCCATGACACCCTACCCTAGAGAATGCAACAGGTCAAACTCTTAACAATTAATCTTTTTTTTTAAATTCCTAACTTCAAGTATTTAAGGTTAATTTGAAATTAAAGCAAGACTTTGTCATGGTAGTCTGGTGCTACAAGGTATATATAAACTAGCTTACCTTTAAACTTAAGTTACACATATTGCTTATGCTTTTGACTTAAGGATCATTATATTTTTCCCTATCCAGCATTACATTTCAACTGTCCTTGCAATATTTGGTAAATCTTTTCTATATTTGATGATTCTTCTCAACTTCCTCTCCACTCCCTGCCCCCACCCTCCGACTTATGAAACAAAAACAAAGGTTCCGACAATCCAAGAAATCAACAACAAATCTTCACATTTTCAAAGACTTGAATAGGGGCATCTAAGATCAAAATGCTCTGGGGGTTAAAGTGATAACATTGCTATGTGGACAGTGTGTATGACACTGATATTTGCTGTACATATATAGAAAGAAATCACAGTCTGCTTGGATTTCAGATATCAGTAGGTTCAGTACAACTAAACCTAAATGATATGTGGATGAGCTGAAAGATCACTTTCTGTTATGGACAGTTTTTACAGATGTTTGAAGAAAAATCCACTTGGCATGAATAGTAGTTGGCGAACAGACATTTTCTTTGTGCAAGGAAACAGTGTATTTGAAGACTCCCATTAAGATTAAATTCACAGTCAATGATGAGGCATCTAGGAGACTCTATAGGGAGAGAGGGGAAATTGAAGAATGACTATGCTGTTCCTGCACATTTTTAAATAGTCACTTCAATAGCAACATGTGCCAAAGCTTGGGAACATTTGCTCTCTTGGGGGTGGGAGGGAGGATATTTTCTCTGTGCATTATGTGTAATTAAATTATAAAGAATTTGTTAAGACACAGTGCAGAGAAAGTAATCAACCTTGATTGAGGAACAATATATAAAGGAACCTGAAAAGGTGGGAGAACTAACCACTTGTCGCACTGAACTGACTTGGTTCAACAGACCATACACATGTAACACTGTCATGCCCTCTTCCTAACTGCTCTGATCTTATGAGGAGGTGAGTAACCACAGGCAAAATCTCCTGCCTGACCATTCCCCCATCCAAGGCAATTCAGCAAGAATCTGCAGGGCATCAACTGATTGTTATCACAGACACAAATAAATCATGACCAGTTTTATACCACAGCGATACTCCCTTGGTCCAAACAAGACTGAAATTATAGTGTTCCATGGAGTATGTTTATCCCTACAACCTTCAATCACTTTTGCAATCAGATACCCATCCAACTTCTTTCTAAATGAACCTATTGACACTTCTTTTGGTGGCAAAATGTTTCACATATCTGCTACTTTGTGTAAAACCTTCTGCTAATCTGGAAATTGCAGTGAATGAAGTTATCTGATGAATATTTAACATATTCCCATTATATTCTTCTCTTCTCTACTTTAAAAGAAGAATTACCCACTTATTATAAACTGATTAATGTCTGAATTAAAATAACAGTAGGAACTTGATATAAACATTAAGTATTTGTACAGTAGCATCGCTCACATTATTTTCCAGGCTATGCTCTTACTAATTTCTTATTCTGGTTCTCTAATCAAACTGATGTACATCAACCTGATTGCAAACATATTATTTTCTGCATCTTTCAACATTTTAAAGACTTAAATAATATCTTCTTTCCAACTGTCTCTTCTTTATTGAGAAAAAGTTCAATTTCAACAACTTATTCTTGTGTTGTATTTAAGTACTACTATCATCCTTGACACTTTCTGAACCCTCTTTAACACATCGATAACCTTTGGAAGGTGAGCTGCTGTCCACCTCTCGCTAGCTGCGTCTTTGTTCTACAGAGCTTCAACTGATAATATTGGTCTTTTCACCAAGAATGGAACATGATTCCTTCTTCTTCCTGCAGTGTTTGTTGACTAATTACCAGACAGGCATCTCATTGACAAAATTTCACTAAGGTTACATTGTTCAGAACACTTGGTTAGAAGATATTACCCCCCTCCCTCATATAAATTGTAGAACAGCATTTTGTAAGTGCTCCGAACAAGGCAGATTGGAGCGAGAGGAAAACAAAAGATTGTCACGAGTAATTTTTCCAAGTGTATTACTTTTAAAAAGTGGAAGAAATTATACCTTTCAGGAAGAAAGCAAAGAGGATCTAGTATTCAAAAGCTTAGGTAGCAAGCTTAGGTAACCAGGTAAATTACTGTAACCCTACCAACTAGGACACCTAAGATTAAATGCCCGTTTGGAATGAAATACACACTTGGATTTCTTCTAGAGGATGGCTTTCATTAGTTTTGGCTGGATCACCTATTTTAAGGAAAGACATCCAGCTGAGGGATTGCCTTTCTATATATGGTGAAACTGCTCAGCTGAGGAATGATATACATAGAGATTATTGCAACCATTTATACCTAGAAGAATGTTCAAGGAGTGGGGGGAACTATAGGAAAGGGAGAAAAAAAGTTGGGGTGGGAGGGAGAAATTACAAAAATTAAATTGTAGAAACAAAATAAATCTGAATGAGATTTGTACAAGGTCTCAAGCTAACAACAAAGCCCACAAAGAAAGAACATCTTTTACTTCTCTAAAATTAAAAATATTCTTGCAAAGATGGCTATGTGATCTTTCAGCTCAGCTACAGTTATAATTTATGTTTGGTTGCCCTACAAAACTGAAGCACAGTATTTACAAGAAATGTATTTTTAAAAGTTTTGACAAACAGTTGTAACTCTCACAGATATTGCTACATGCAAAATAAATTAAACTAGCTTACAGTCAACTCCATTTAAGAGTATAGCTGTTAAGTTAAATCCCATTTGAATATGAAGTTAGAAAGATTAATGAATGTGGGCACACTTTCTACGAATGCATCTGTTACCTGGGTATGAGAAGGCATTGCTGTCTACAGTTTCAGTCATTGCTACAATGCAAATATGGCAGATTCACAACCCGACTTTTCCCATTGCAGTAATTCACTTTAACAGCTCATTGTCCATCAACTGCCAGAGTAGTCAGTTGAGATGTCACATTTCGAGCAGGGATGAGAATTCTTACTTACTTTGGATTCAAATTTGGATTTGGACCTCAAAATTCAGACATTCCAAGTTCAAAATGTAACATAAAATGGCACATGGGGTTTCAGCAGAGAGTCTCCACTAACTACCAGAGAAATAAACATTTTGCATGGACAGCAACCCAAGGCCACAAGTGAAACTGACACAATGGATGGACAAGCGTTCTCAATAACACCGAGGAGACTAACACATTGGATGGACATCCATCCTTAATAACACCGAGGAGTAAACACATTGGATGGCCAACCATCCTTAATAACACTATGGAGACTAACACATTGTACGGACAGCCTTCATCAACAACACTAATGAAGTTGCCACGTTAGATGGTCAACCATGCTAATAATAACACCAGGGAGACTAACCCATTGGATTGCCAATGATTTTCAAAACCATCGGGGAGATTAACACATTGGATGGGCAACTATGCTGAATAATAACACCGGGGAGACTAACGCTTTGGATGGGCAGCCATCATCAACACCACCAGGGAGATTACTACATTGGATGGACAACCACTCCAAGATTACGGGCAAAATTGACTTACTGGATGGATAATCATCCTCAACACCACCAGGGAAATACATGGGATGGACAGCCATCCCAAAATTGCTACGGAAGCTGAAGATTTCAATTGATAGCCACACACTTCACCAGAACTTGACAAATCAAATGGTATGTACCATCAAACTAGCTGGGAAATAGCTTGAACAGCTAGCCTAGGAGTTCCTTGCCACATCACTAAAATACACTTGCTGGTGGGTCAACTAGGGAATGGAATACATGAGGATCATCTTGCCCTCTGAACTGAGCAGATGGGGGAAGGAGAGTATGTTGGACAATAATCACAAAAATAAAAATGGAAAAGCAAAGCATATCTGAATGAGATTTGTACAGGTACCTAAATCCTGAATCAGTAACAAGAGCTTCCAACAAACATGTTAGCTTTAATTCCCTCAAAATAAACATGTACAATATTCTGACTACAGTGAAATTCAGGCAGATGGAATAACAATCACAGGCGATTGTTTAAAAAATAAATATTTTCTGGCTGTTGGCACCAAAATATCAGAGAAATGGAGCTGTATGAACCTCTTTTAATGCATTGTTAATGACATTCACCACAAATTTGCCAGTGGATGTTTAAAATGAAAAATTGCTCCAATGTGCAAGTGTACTACCAACATTCTTATAAGAACTGGCCTAACTGAATGCAAATAACCTAAACTGGGCCAAAATTCTGATGTTTGCATACAATCCTAATTTGGATTCCAAAATCTATTGGGAGCTTATGCTTAATTCTAAGTTCTATAATTGCCAATGACTGTTTGAAAACCAGACCATTTTAAACCCTTTTGTTTGAACTGTAATTTCTAATAATATTTTTGTGGGACCTGATTTTATGGAGTTACTGAGCCCAAGTCAGTGAGGAAACTTAATTCAGCTACACTGAAAAAGACATAATTGTGGAGGCTGCTTGGGTTAATAACTAGCCTAGAGACTTCAGTTTGTGAACTACTGAGGGGTTAAATGAATTTTGCTTAGGCGTATTCAGAGTTATTAAGCTCCCCGCTTCCTATTTAATGTTTCCTAAAGCTATGCTAAATGCGAACTCTAATGGCTGCAAAGCAGACCATCCAAAGACGTGGTTGAAGCAACAGCTGAAATTGTGCTTAGGAAGCCAGAACAGCTGTTTATTAAGCAGGACTGCTGAACAAATGAAGCATTGCAAAGGGTCAAAAGTCAGGTTTCCTGAGCAGGTGCTGGATGCCTTACTGGAAGGTGCGTATGAGACTGGTGGATCGAACTCCACCCCCCTCCTGCCCTCCCCGACCCACCCCACCCCCCAGACACATTTACACAACCTCAAAACATCTCAAAGCGCTTTACAGCAATCAAGTAACTTTTGAAATGTTGTCACTGTTGTAATGTAGGAAACGTGGCAGCCAATTTGCACACAAACACGGTTCCACAAACAGCAATCTGATACTGACCAGATAATTTGTTTTCATGGTGTTGGTTAAGGAATACATATTGGCCAGGAGAACTCCCCTGCTCTTCTCAAAATAGTGTCTATGGGATCTTTTACATCCTCCTGAAGTGCTGACAGTGGCTTGGTTTAACATCTCATCCAAATTTATGAAATAAGAAATATGCATCAACAATTTGGGGCCAATTTTCCACATGGCCGATTTTTGACGCAGTTGTAGAGGTACATCCGATTTTTTAGTGGCCGACTGCGCCCAAAAAAAGCTGCAACTTTCACTGGAATAAGCTTTCATTTTGAAGCGGCGTTTACGGTGGAGCTTAAAGTTTGCGCCGAAAAACTGAGGTTGCCAGGGTAACGAGGGACACACTGAAGGACTGAGGCTGCAAAGTGAAACGTACAAGATGCAGCAAGACATGAGCAATTGTAGTGTCCCTAGTACCGCTGCTATCCCAGGCCACAAGCCTCCCCACCACCGGTGCCGCTCGAATTCCGGACCAAATGGCCCCCCCGCCCCCAGTGCCACTCCTATCCCGGGTCGCAAGGCCTCCCGCCCCTGGTGCTGCTCGAATTCCGGGCCGAATGGCCTCCCGCCCCCCCCAGTGCCACTCCTATCCCGGGTCGCAAGGCCCCCCGCCCCTGGTGCTGCTCGAATTCCGGGCCGAATGGCCTCCCGCCCCCCCCCAGTGCCACTCCTATCCCGGGTCGCAAGGCCTCCCGCCCCTGGTGCTGCTCGAATTCCGGGCCGAATGGCCTCCCGCCCCCCCCCAGTGCCACTCCTATCCCAGGCCGCAAGGCCCCCCGCCCCTGGTGCCTGTGCTGCTCCTATCTCGGCGAATGCTCCTGGAGCTGTATGGTATTGTCATTGCTCTGTGTCCTTTCAACCCTTTTTGTACTGCTCTTCTGTGTTTGGAGAACAAGATGGCCTTTAATTGTTGCAAAAAGACTCACACAGATGATGGTCCAAAGCAAATTAAGACACTGAAATCTTTTGAAGAGGCCACCCTTGAAATCATTGGCTGAGAACATAAGGGAAAGGAGGTCTGGTGAAGCCAGAGCTTTCCACTGAATCCAGGGCTAGTGTCATAATGTTCATGTCATGTAATTCTATCCTACTAAATGAGTGTCACATAGGCACAGAATGAATTGAAGCAGTGTCACACAGAGGGCTGGATTTCCCTCTTTTTGTGGGAAAGAGGCAGGGGTTGATTTTTGCCTGCCCCTCTCATCCCACTGTAAGCCCGACCCATTTTCTTGGGTTGGAGATCACTATCAAAGCAAGGCAGGATAATGGTGAGGCTCCTGCCCCAAGGGGGAGCCTTCAGCTGCAACAGAGGGAAATCAGGCAGTGCTGTAGTGCAGCACCCGAAGAGGCAGAGGGGGCATGAAAAAAAGCATGAGCCCCAAAGAAGAATCTTGGATGAAGTTTTTAGTAGTCCTTAACTGAGACCTACAAAGCGAGGTCTTTGGAGGATGAGGAAGCTGCTACTGGGCTCTCTTCCTCTATCCTGACATCTTGGGGGTTTCCTGCTGCTACCCCAGAGACTATCACCAGGCTTCTCCTGGTTGTTCCAGAAAGCAGTCAGAACGTGGAAGGGTGGCAGGAAAATATGCCTGGAACCCAGGCCCCATCTTCCCATTGGCATTTATAAGTAGTAGGCAGGGGAGGGATGGCTCGCAGTGTTCCTGGCGGGGTCTTGGGTGGAAAGTTATGGTCTGGGAGAGGAGACAGGTGGAGGCTTTACCATCTGATTTTCTGCCGCTACGTGCCCAATTTCAAGTGGGACTGCAGAGGAAAATCAAGCTTAGTATCCCGTGCAATGAAAGTAGTGCACAAAGCATTTAGTCAGTTTGTTTTTTCTGCTTGATTTGAAAGAATGGACAGCTGCCATGTCTAGCACCTTCAAGCAAATCAACCATTCTCGGCACCCTACATCACTGTCACCACCCCTGCCAAGTGTCAGCACAGCTACACACGTAGATAGCAACATTGAGAACTGAGAAAGTGGTTTGGGCATGGTTACTTTGTGGATGTGGACTACAGCTTTAGGAAGGTATGTAGCTGCAGCACTCCTCGCAAAGTATCTTGGATTAGTGTCCGGTGCACCAGTTCCCTTGCTGCATTGCTAGTTTGGCAGTTCATTTCTCAAAGCCTTTTCAATCTCTTGCTCTGTTGTGACTGCTTCATCCTATTTGAGCTGCAATGCTTCTTTGCAGGGCAAAGTTATGTAGTAGGTGACAGTTATTCATGAAACCAGAGAGCAGTGGTTGTTCTGTAAAGGTGCCTCCCCAGTCAGAGACATCTTAGTGATTTTTAACCAATAAGGGAATTAAGGGTTACGGGGAGCGGGCGGGTAAGTGGAGCTGAGTCCACGGCCAGATCAGCCATGATCTTGTTGAATGGCGGAGCAGGCTCGAGGGGCTAGATTGGTTACTCCTGTTCCTAATTCTTATGTTCTTACGATTGCCTTATGATCCCAATATCATGTTTGATGGTTATCCTCGCTGTGGCATGAGCCTCGTTGTACATATGCTTAACTTCTGCCATGATTGACACAAGGGTGGCATGAGCCATTACCGCAGAGGGTAGCCCTGGTCCCTCTGTAGGCATCCTCTCTTTCTAATAAGAATGCCACCCTTAAACTAGTTATCATGGGAACTCCCAGGGAAGCCGGTATTCACTTGCACAATTCTGCACTGGTGATCACATACCAGTTGGAAACGGAGAGCATCAAATCCCTTTCAGTTCGTGTAAGGTGTAGCATTGTGCACAGCGATCTGAATGGTAATATGTTTTCAATCAATGAACCCTTGGACTCTCAGAATGCCAGCACATCTTTGAATAGTGTTTTCAGGTTGCTGCTGTTGGTCAGTAGTGAAACAAGCAAAGCTGTTGACTCTGTTGAGTTGCATCTATGACCTCCTTGAAACATCTGGGGAGAACTAACTGGCTGACACTACACTTGGCCCCAGTACTGGCTTGGAAGGAGCCAGATACATACAAATTGAGGGACATGGTTACTTTCGCCCTTGGCAGTGCCATAAGATTCTTTCCACGTGCCTGTGTGCCACCTGACATCATAGGAGGCGCTTTCCTGCTTTTGCTGGTCTTTCTCTGCTAAATGAGGTGATAGAGGAACACTGAATTCAATGTCCATACTGTTGAAAAGGAGCGTAGCTTTCAGATGAAGTAAACAGGAGCTCATCTTGCAATCAACAGTCAAGCATACTGCAGCCTCTGCAGCAACACTTAGGGCTTGCAAGTGTGATGCGTTAGCATTGGAATAAAGTACGCCTTCTATTTATGTATTGTGTCAGCAATAACAAGATTAATTAACCTAACATATCTTTGCTGTTGTACTGCATAGAACCCACTTCCCTGGAACAGCAATTCAGTCGAATATGAGGGATATATGCAATACAGGTTATTCCCCAAATTACTGCTCAGTAACCCTTGAATAGCGCAGGCATTAGGGTTAATGGTGGTATTTATTTCTAGATAACTGTATTTACACCCTCACATTGTTAAGCTCAGTAACTCCTTTGTATTTACAGTGTAAGACATTGGAAGAATTGACAATCAGTGGCACTTTGTTCTCGCTTTAATACTGCATTACAAGACAACTTCCATGGTCTGTGTACCCCAGATAAGTGTATAATTTGTTTTGGTAAAATTCAGCTATACACTTAACAGGAGTGTGCTGCACATTTTTTAAATATATATATATAAATATATGGGCGAGCATTTCTACAGTGCCAGTTGCTAATGAAGGAATTTGTTTTATACAATGTCTGGGAAATTCAGACTCGTCAGTACCTGAGGATGTGCTTTACAACACCAGTGGCAACTCCTGAAGACTTCTTTGCATTGCGAGACCGTGTAGACACTGTATGGGGAGGACAAATTTCAGGTGACAGAAGAAAAATAGGTGGAGCCAAAGTAAATGTCCTAACAGTTGATTATTGCTGTGTTATTGTATTTTATAGTACTGTGGGTAAATGCTATTCCAAATAAAAGATACAATATATTACTCAAGCAATGATGAATTAGAAAGCATGCATTTATTGTGGGTTCCAACACACCAAAGGATTGTTTTGGTAGAAAGTGTAGCCAAGAGTTACAGGGAACCAATGACTATGAATGGGTGGAAAATCTCGTCTTGGTGTAGTGAAGGTTAAACAAACATACATTCGGGCCCAGTTACCATATGATTCAGGGTCTGTGCAGATTTTTTTCTTGATAAAATGTTCACACTTATCTTCCACTGCTCCCAGTGGGGCAGCTCAACTCTGATTCAGTACATTGAAGACTTTAAAAGCTATGTGAAGCATTTTGCCTCTCGGTCTTCACAACTGTTCTTTATATCTGTCCATAATCTAATAGAAGCCGAGTGAGGCAAGCAGCCTTAGCTTGGCTGCATATCAAACCAATTTAAAATTAAGCCAACACTGAATGTAGAGCCAACAGCAAAAGATTCCATTTTCTATACAAGAAATACAAATCTAAACAATCCCTGGCAAAAGTTTGAGTTGCTGTTGGCTGCTTTTACTTCCTCCATTCTCCTGTTTACAGTGCATTTTTAATGGTGTCCTCACCCAGTTTCTCTTTACCCTTAAATCATTCCGGGTCAGGACAATTGGGAAGATTCTAAGTTTGGATTTAAAATTTTTGTTCCCTTGGTAACACTTTCCTACCAGGCGATGGCGATATTGCAGTTTGTAAATCGCTTTTCAACCACTGTGCAATATTCCATGAAGGAATATTTCTTACACAGGAGTGAATATTCACACTGCCATTTGCAGTTGCCACTCTGCTCACGAAAGTAAGTAAGTTCACTAAAACTGAAATTGTCTTCTTCCTTCGCATGTTAGTGGCAAAGCAAATCAAATGTCAGTATCCAAGTTGGATATCCAGGCCAAAGTTTCCGGTGTAACAGCATGGATATCTTGTAGGCTGCCTGTAAATTTCCTCTGAGGGCAGTGCTCAGTGATGTGCTCCAGGGTCTGATTAGAAGCTCCACAGTCACATGATGGAGATGCTTTAATCTTCCACCTATGGAGAAGTGGCAGCATCTACCATGACCGGTTCTGAGGCGGTTGATGGTTGTCCATTGTTTGCGAGGAAGGATGGATCCTACAGGTTGTAATGAAATAGTAAAAAGGTGGGTGGAGGGCAGTGACTAATAGCAGTCTGGCAAAAAAACACTCATCTGGCAGATGAACGTTATTGAGCAACAGCCATAATGCCCCACACTTTTACAATTTTCTTTCTAAATCCCTCTGCACTGTCAGATCTCAAGCATCCTCAAAATCTTCATCTACAACACCTTCAGTCACCCATACTATCTCCTACTCTATGCCCATTCTCTTCCCTCTGGTAAAGCACCTTGGAATGTTTTGCTTTATTAAAATCATTATAAAAATGGAAGATGTTCTTAACTACAGTACTGTATTTATAAAGGAAAAAGGAAGATCTTTAAAGGAACACTGTTTCTGTTAAAAAGTAAATAGCCAACTTATTTTTGCTGTGGTTGAAGAGCCAGGCATAATATTAGTCCCAATAATGTTAAGTGCAAGAGTTGTGATGACTGATCTCAACACTATGGAAGCGGAAGGCTTTTTGTTTGCTACTGTAACAAAACCGTGAATGCATACTTTATACACGTTCACAATTTCAATAGCAAATGGAAGAAACATTCCCCCACTGTCATTGCTTTCTGCTTTGTAAACAAATAGAAAAGATTGTTAAACGGTTTTACGTCAAGACAGCGCACTGCAAGACAGGGATACTATGGTTACTAACAGCAAGGAAACAAGCAGCTAACAAATTAACTTCATGCCTGGTAATTTCTGCATTCCATGGACCACAAATGCTGAGGTTTGCAGGATTCCAAAGGTGTTCATTCAATTTGTGACTGCAAAAGATCAAAGATGCTTTCAGTGATGCTGGGCCTGTTTTTGTTAACCAGGCTCTCCGAATTACAAATAGCGGATGTAAACATATAGGCCGGAATTTTCCCCTGGAAAAAATGGGTGGGTTTGGAGCGTGGGGGCAGTTAAATTGTAAAAAATGAGAATCCTAATCTGATCCCGCGTCCAACCCACCCGCTTCTGGTTTTAACAGGGGGCAGGATGGTACCTTAATTTAAATATTATAATGAGGCTGGAAGCCTCTTTTAAACCTCCATTTTATATTAAACTGCCTGTGGACGGATTTGACACAATTCGTGAAACCCAGCAGTTAAACAGAGACAGGGCTGCTGGATCCAGGCTTGAGACCTACCTCTTGGATACAGGGTCCCTACCTAACCCAGCCTCCATGATTGGAGATCATCCCCAGGCTCCCGATCACCACCAGGAGGCCCCCACCACTCCCCCCACCCTACCTATGATGCTGAGGCCACCTACAATCTGGCCGGCCGGAGCATCAGCTGGGGGCAGGGGAGAGGAGCAGGGCCGGCCACCTTTCGAACCCCCCCCCGCCCCCCCGATACCCCCCCTCCACGATCCCCGACTTAGCCCATGCCAATCCCCAACCACCACCACCACCACGCTGCTCCCGCCGATCACTGACCCCTCCCCCATTCCCCGCCCATGCTGATCACCAAGCACCCCCCACCCCCCACAATCTCTGTCCATGCTGATCCCCTCCCCCCCCTGCCCCCTCCACGATCCCCGACCATGCCAACCCCGTGATCCCTCTCCTGGACCGACCCCTTGCTTTGAGGCCTACCCGCCCACAGCCAGCCAGTCTTTCAATCTGATTGGCTGTGGGCAATAATCCGAGGCCTCGCATTCAAATCAGACCCCGCCATCAAAGTTGGCATGGTCTGCGGGAAACCTGGCCTCTCAGGTTTTTTGCCCACCTTGGAGCTCCCCCCCTCCCCCCCACCCGCTGCCCCAACCGCGAGAAAATTCAGGCCATCAATTTTATAATAATACTTTTGAAAAACTTTGATGTAGATGTTGCTCAGTGAAAAACGGTGGAAATTCCATTTTCTTTCAGGGAAATTAGCAACTAGCTACAAAAATTACAGGAATGCTCAAGTTTGGAATGTGTGGTTACTAACAGTGCACTTTCATTAGTAGCAACAAAAAGCAAGCTGCCAATTGTGACACATTTGTCCTAACGGTCTTTTTATTTTGTCGAGCTTCTAATGAGCTACTTAAAGCAGTATAAATATCAATAGTTGTTATCAATGGCAGAAGTGGAGTAAACTTAAGGGAAATTCCAGGGGAACAGAAATGGCAGCTTCAAAAAAGCTAATTTGCCAACCAGGTCCTGCACATGCTGGTAACTTCGATTATGGAGAAACACAAGCAGGTTTCTGGTGGGAAAGATAACCATACATGTCAACCTAGAAAACTGGTAAAAGCTGACAGCTTTAAAAAAAAACACACAAAACTGGTATAGGCTCAAGAAGCTGACCATCCAAGAACAGCTCAAACAGATAAAAACAAGTACAGTGGAACAGTTCTGGGAAAAATGGTCTCTACAAACAGAAATTCCCTGATTGAAATGACAGTGCATGAAGTGACCCTGAAAATAAGCATAAATTATCACAATGTACATTATTCAAATACTTCAGACTCTTAACAGAAGGATGGCTACTGAATGTATATCCCTCTGGGAACCATCATCCACGTCAGTAGCATTTAGTGTAAAAACCAAGGTTCCTTTTGGATAAATTTTCGATCACACAAACCAAATACACTGTCTCCAGAAAATCAAGCTTGTTGTCTTTAGCATTCGGTACTAAATTTATTATTTATTTCAGCAGTTCCCGATCTTTCAAGGACTCCTCCATCCTTGGCAGTTAGCACTAATATATGAATCAATTGCCATTCTCTGGCCCATGGTCTCCCCAGTACAAGCCTGGCAACTCCCCATCCTCAGTGGTTTTTGAATATTTAGGATAAAACAATCATTAACAACCAGCTGGTAGGTCTGTCGGAAGTTAGTTCTAATTGTTGGATTGTGCACGCATTCCATTATAAAATGCATTCCCGGCGCCATGACCCGTGAGATTTCTCTCTGGGATCATTGTCATTTACATCCAAAATCTTCATTTAACATGATACAGATTGAAAAGCTATTCAATCATGGCCTCCAAAGAACATATGCAAGAAGACTTCGTCCACAAAGTTCATCGGTCATCTTTTTCCCCATTACAAACAAAATCCCAATGTTTAACTATAGGTCCAAATACTGTTTCCTGCTAATTACAAATGAAAAAATTAGACATTTATTTTTTTAATTAAACAATTCGATATGATCATCAAGA
The DNA here is from genome assembly GCF_044704955.1 of Pristiophorus japonicus. NCBI lineage: Eukaryota > Metazoa > Chordata > Chondrichthyes > Pristiophoridae > Pristiophorus > Pristiophorus japonicus. The sequence goes on from NC_091994.1 coordinate 24,866,187, forward strand.
GCCTGGATGTGAGTCACATTAAGCCAGCAGTCTCTCATTGGAAATTAATGACCTTCCAGTCAAAATATTACAGTTGAGGTGGTCTCATTAGAGGAGTATTAAAAGATGTTCACTGAGTAGCACTGTCTTTGCAACATGAGCTTGCTTAGGCATAACATTCCTTCACTTACATAGGAAGGACAAAAACATAGATACATGAAAACATGAAGGGGAAATCCAAAGACACAAAATCTGCAGTGCATTTCTAGAGAGGGTCCTTTTGAACTTTTACATTCACTAATGTGTTCATATTTACTTTAGGCACTTTTATACTTCACAATTAATAGACTTGTAATCTGAAAAAAGGAAAATACAAAATGACATTTGGATTTTCAATCAAGCAACCCGACCATCGCTTACCGAAAAGTTACCTCAGCAGTCCTGTAATATTTGCACCTGTGAACATGCTCACAGGCTTGTGGAGCTGTTGCACTCTGAGTGGCTTAGCCCGTCACGTGATGTTCACAAGACTCAATAAAACCCCAGTTAGTTGAGTTCAGGTTCTCCACGATGAGGCGTGCGGTGGTGAGCCTGGTGGATGAACTGGTCGTGTTCAGTTTGATTGTTAAACCTTTGCTAATAAACCAGCTAGTTCTTTACAGCAAATGTGTAGCTATGAATTCTTAAGCAAAGAGCCCTTGAAGCAAATACACTACAAGTTTAACCACCATTGCTCCAGTTCACAGAGACACAGTACGCTTTAACCCAATTAGGCTGTTACTCTTCTTCCACTCTCCCAGTTCAAGCTGGCACGCTTCCCATTGATTTCATTGAACAGCAGCACACCTGAGATTTCCTGATCTGTAGTTCAAACCACACTTGCATCACAGGGTTTCAGAAAATGTATCCCTTTGTGCTAGTCAGTGCTAGTTAAGGCTTCCTATTCAACAAACTATGTAAAATATCTCATAATGCATTTTCTGATATACTACAACCCCTGATTCTTTTTAAAACGCATTATTAATGACTCCCTCACGTATAAAGTAACCTTGCAAAAATGTTTCTCAGATGGCAATAGGGGGGTCACCTGAAACTACATCAGCAGGCTGACTCTCACACTTGACTGGCATCTGCTTCTCAACTTGTACTAGCCTTGTGTTATTTATTTGAAAGGGAGAGGATATGCCAAAAATTACCAAAAATGCTTAAATGTACCTCAGGAACAGCACCGATATAATTTATAAAAATGTTTCTGAACTTGTCCAGTGAATACATTAGTAAAATGTGAGTGTCTATTATATACATATAATATATAAATTAATCTGTATCTCAGAGGATCACCAAGATTGGAACTGGATTGTTGCCATGTTCAACGCATTCCCAATCAATTCTTTCTCTCGGCCATCCTTAGAGTCAAATATTAAGCAAATTCCCCCCGTTATAAAAAGCCACTTGCCTGACCACCGCAACTGAGCCACCACACTATTCACTCTCTTATTTTCCAACCACTCACCCACCACCCACTCTCCACCCACCCACCACCCACTCTCCACCCACTCCCCACCCACCCACTCACCACCCACCCACTCTCCACCCACCCACTCTCCACCACTCTCCACACACCCACTCTCCACCCACCCACTCTCCACCCACCCACTCTCCACCCACTCACCACCCACCCACTCACCAACCACACACTCTCCACCCACTCTCCACCCACTCTCCACCCACCCACTCACCACCCACCCACTCTCCACCCACCCACTCACCACCCACCCACTCACCACCCACCCACTCACCAACCACACACTCTCCACCCACTCTCCACCCACTCTCCACCCACCCACTCACCACCCACCCACTCTCCACCCACCCACTCGCCACCCACTCTCCACCCACCCACTCTCCACCCACCCACTCTCCACCACCCACCCACTCTCCACCCACTCTCCACCCACTCACCACCCAACCACTCTCCACCCACCCACTCTCCACCCACCCACTCTCCACCCACTCTCCACCCACTCACCACCCACCCACTCTCCACCCACCCACTCTCCACCCACTCTCCACCCACCCACTCTCCACCCACTCTCCACCCACTCACCACCCAACCACTCTCCACCCACCCACTCTCCACCCACCCACTCTCCACCCACTCTCCACCCACTCACCACCCACCCACTCTCCACCCACCCACTCTCCACCCACTCTCCACCCACCCACTCTCCACCCACTCTCCACCCACTCACCACCCAACCACTCTCCACCCACCCACTCTCCACCCACCCACTCTCCACCCACTCTCCACCCACTCTCCACCCACCCACTCTCCACCCACTCTCAACCCACTCACCACCCACCCACTCTCCACCCACTCTCCACCCACCCACTCTCCACCCACTCTCCACCCACTCTTCACCCACTCACCACCCAGCCACTCTCCACCCACTCTCCACCCACTCTCCACCCACTCTCCACCCACCCACTCTCCACCCACTCTCCACCCACTCTTCACCCACTCACCACCCAGCCACTCTCCACCCACTCTCCACCCACTCACCACCCAACCACTCTCCACCCACTCTCCACCCACTCTCCACCCACCCACTCTCCACCCACTCTCCACCCACTCACCACCCAACCACTCTCCACCCACCCACCCTCCACCCACCCACTCTCCACCCACCCACTCACCACCCACCCACTCTCCACCCACTCATCACCCACCCACTCTCCACCCACTCTCCACCCACTCTCCACCCACCCACTCTCCACCCACTCTCCACCCACTCTCCACCCACTCACCACCCACCCACTCTCCACCCACTCTCCACCCACTCTCCACCCACCCACCCTCCACCCACTCTCCACCCACCCACTCTCCAACCACTCTCCACCCACTCACCACCCACCCACTCTCCACCCACTCTCCACCCACCCACTCGCCACCCACTCTCCACCCACCCACCCTCCACCCACTCTCCACCCACCCACTCTCCAACCACTCTCCACCCACTCACCACCCACCCACTCTCCACCCACTCTCCACCCACCCACTCACCACCCACCCACTCTCCACCCACTCTCCACCCACTCACCACCCACCCACTCTCCACCCACCCACCACCCACCACCCACTCACCACCCACCCACTCTCCACCCACTCTCCACCCATTCACCACCCACTCTCCACCCACTCTCCACCCACCCACCACCCACTCTCCACCCACCCACTCTCCACCCACCCACCACCCACTCTCCACCCACTCTCCACCCACTCACCACCCACTCTCCACCCACTCTCCACCCACCCAGCACCCACTCTCCACCCACCCACTCTCCACCCACCCACCACCCACTCTCCACCCACTCACCACCCACTCTCCACCCACCCACCACCCACTCTCCACCCACTCACCACCCACTCTCCACCCACTCTCCACCCACCCACCACCCACTCTCCACCCACCCACTCTCCACCCACCCACCACCCACTCTCCACCCACTCACTCACCACCCACCACCCACTCTCCACACACCACCTACCCACCCACCCACCACCCTCTCCACACACCCACTCTCCACCCACCCACTCTCCACCCACCCACTCACCACCCACCACCCACTCTCCACCCACCCACCACCCACTCTCCACCCACCCACTCTTCACCCATCCACTCTCCACCCACTCACCACCCACTCTCCACCCACTCTCCACCCACCCACTCTCCCCCCACCCACTCTCCACCCACTCACTCACCACCCACCACCCACTCTCCACACACCACCTACCCACCCACCCACTCTCCACCCACCCACCATCCTCTCCACACACCCACTCTCCACCCACCCACTCTCCACCCACCCACTCACCACCCACCACCCACTCTCCACCCACTCACCACCCACTCTCCACCCACCCACCACCCACTCTCCACCCACCCACTCTCCACCCACCCACCACCCACTCTCCACCCATCCACTCTCCACCCACTCTCCACCCACCCACTCTCCACCCACCCACCACCCAATCTCCACCCACTCTCCACCCACCCACTCTCCACCCACCCACTCTCCACCCACCCACTCTCCCCCCACCCACTCTCCACCCACTCACTCACCACCCACCACCCACTCTCCACACACCACCTACCCACCCACCCACTCTCCACCCACCCACCATCCTCTCCACACACCCACTCTCCACCCACCCACTCACCACCCACCACCCACTCTCCACCCACTCACCACCCACTCTCCACCCACCCACCACCCACTCTCCACCCACCCACTCTCCACCCACCCACCACCCACTCTCCACCCACCCACTCTCCACCCATCCACTCTCCACCCACTCTCCACCCACCCACTCTCCACCCACCCACTCTCCACCCACCCACTCTCCACCCACCCACTCTCCACCCACCCACTCTCCACTCACCTACTCACCACCCACCACCCACTCTCCACACACCACCTACCCATCCACCCACTCTCCACCCACCCACCACCCACTCTACAACCAACCATACACTCTTCGACCAATCACCACCTACTCTCCAATCATTGAATTAACAGTTTCTTGCTGGTTCGCACATGCTCAGCTCCAGGAGGTCAACCCATGCATGAACACTGCAAATTTGAGTGGATGCCGACATTTTTTTGCGCGGGTGCTCAGTGTTTGCGCATGGTCTCCTTTGGGCGCGAGCTCTGGCCTGGGTTGCAGAAACATTGAATGGGAGGGGAGGGGAGGAAGGGGCTGTTTCAGAGGGTGGCGAAGGGACGAAGAGCAGGTACACACCTACAAACACAGGATGAAAAGGGCTACCCCGCTATTCCCCAAACCCCCGTCCCTGCTTTCAAGTTTAACTTGGCGCTGAAAGTACATGTCTTGAGCTTTCACCCTGTTTTCTGGCCCATTGCAATCTCCAGATCATTTCTTGAGTTTACTCAGTTTCTCGACATTTTGCCACTATTGTAATCTGAACATGCACTGCAGTAAACGTGCAGGCACTATTTTCTGTCTGATCTTGCAGTCAATCTTGCCTCCAGCCAGTTCCCAGATTGTGTAGTGACCAGGCCCCACTTCCACTTGAACATCTAGCCTACTCTTGCTAGCTTGATTCCACAATATATTTTTCATTATTATTTGTTCTTGGAATGTGGGAGGCCTTAACCAGTTGCAATGGCTAATCAGTTCAGGTGCTGAACTCAAAATCCATTGAGCTTTCCCCGTGCTGGCTCAAACCCTGTTGGCAGCAGACTAGCTCAGTGGTTCAAAAGGTTCATGATAGACTGAGCCTTTGGCTTTGTGGTCACATTCCCACCACTAGATCAGCTCTATTGGGTGTATTGATTATAGGAGCCCATAAAATCCTGTCATCTTATAGGACTAACCACCCCTATCAACTGGTATAAAGATGGGCACGGTCATGGAAGGTGGTCATGGCATGGCCTGTCAGACATGTTTATCATTCTGTGAATCCTTAGACTACTTTACACTATTTTCCAAGGGTGTGTAAAGGAAGCACTTATTGCCCATTGCTGCTCTGAGTCAATCACATAGTGTGGGACTGGAGTCATGTGGACCAGACTGATGGCATGGTCCTTTCCCTGAACGACATTACTGAACCAGTTCGGCGTTTAACAACAAAACAACAGCTTGCATGGCAATTTTTTGGTGTCAGCCCACAAATTCAAATTTATTGAAATCATTTTGTCACAGTGGGATTCTGCTTACTGACAGACAAAAACGTTATATGTAGTATTAACTATGAGGAAACTGCAAAATGGCACAAAACTCTTTACAGTGCTGCGGATTATGTATGCATTCCAATAAACAAACCTGCTTTTAATTGACCAGCACCTCTGAAGTGAGTATTTAGTGTACTGACTTCCTGTAAGAATTTCACTCTAGCCCAGTTCCGATGGCATTTTATGCTTTTTACACCAATTCTTTTCTACCTTCCTCTCCTGAGGGGATTGACTCATCCTGAGGGGAAGAGGGGACAGAGTGTAGTGTAACAAAATTTGCAGCTGACACAAAGGTTAGTGGAAAAGCGGGTTGTGTAGAGGACACAGAGAGGCTGCAAAGAAATTTAGATAGGTTAAGCGAATGGGCTAAGGTTTGGCAGATGGAATACAATGTCGGAAAATGTGAGGTCATCCACCTTGGGAAAAAAAAACAGTAAAAGGGAATATTATTTGAATGGGGAGAAATTACAACATGCTGCGGTGCAGAGGGACCTGGGGGTCCTTGTGCATGAAACACTTTTTGGAGTTTACCTGCAAAACAAAAACATTAATCGGTGCCACCCGCCCTGGATGACACGGACATTTACAAGGCCCTCTTTTTTTCCTTTTTTTGGTTTTTTTTTTTGGGCACTAAAATCAAATTTTCCTTTTTCCAGTGCCCCCTATAAAAGGGGAGGGGGACACTAAACGCACCGGCAATTAAAACAAATTAAACTTTAAAACGTAAAATCAAATTAAAATTTGGTTGCCGGGCGTGATGATGTCCTTGTGCATGAATCCCAAAAAGTTAGTTTGCAGGTGCAGCAGGTAATCAGGAAGGTGAATGGAATGTTGGCCTTCAATGTGAGAGGGATGGAGTACAAAAGCAGGGAGGTCCTGCTGCAACTGTACAGGGTATTGGTGAGGCCGCACCTGGAGTACTGCGTGCAGTTTTGGTCACCTTACTTAAGGAAGTATATACTAGCTTTGGAGGAGGTACAGAGACGATTCACTAGGCTGATTCCGGAGATGAGAGGGTTACCTTATGATGATAGATTGAGTAGACTGGGTCTTTACTCGTTGGAGTTCAGAAGGATGAGGGGTGATCTTATGGAAACATTTAAAATCATGAAAGGGATAGACAAGATAGAGGCAGAGAGGTTGTTTCCACTGGTCGGGGAGACTAGAACTAGGGGGCACAGCCTCAAAATACGGGGGAGCCAATTTAAAACCGAGTTGAGAAGGAATTTCTTCTCCCAGAGGGTTGTGAATCTGTGGAATTCTCTGCCCAAGGAAGCAGTTGAGGCTTGCTCATTGAATGTATTCAAATCACAGATAGATAGATTTTTAACCAATAAGGGAATTAAGGGTTATGGGGAGCGGGCAGGTAAGTGGAGCTGAGTCCACAGCCAGATCAGCCATGATCTTATTGAATGGCGGAGCAGGCTCGAGGGGCTAGATGGCCTACTCCTGTTCCTAATTCTTATGTTCTTATATTTATGTTCACAGTTCCACAGATCCCGACATCCCTCCAGTACCTGCCTAAGTGTCCACTGTTCATGTCTGAGCCTAAACAATGTGTATAGGTAAGTTATTTGACTAAGGTGGGCATCACATAGCTCAATCTTGACCTCACTCAGTATCCTCACCTGATGTTCACGCATTCATACTTTTCAGCAGGAGTCACTTGATAGAATGCAGGAGCGGGAGCTTTCCTCGCCCACAGGAGCTGCAACCAGTTGTAGCAGTTCCAACCACTGAGATTAGCAAACGCAGCACAGAGCAAGAATTGAATCTGAGCCCTTCTGCTCTGTATGCCTTCGACGTGGATTGAATGGTACCCTTACCCATTGACCATTGAAGGAACATTTATCAAATAATATGGGAATAGAGCGGGAAAGTGGCGATGAGTCGAAGATCAGCCATGATCTTATTGAATGACAGAGCAGGCTTGAGGGGCCGTAGTCCTACACCTATTTCTTATGTTGTTATAATCTCCCTCATTAAATTACCAAAACAATTATCTGTTGTACTTTTTTAATAACCACTATATCAATCTATTGGTAGATAGAACCTTTTGTTCTGTTGTGTACTGGCCTTCCCTATTTTTTTTTTCCTGCCCCATACTGAATGAGAGGATTGATGTGGCTTGAAGACTTGACTGCTGAGCCTAGTGAGAATATGAAAAATCGTTGGCATATCTTGAAAAAATAATGTGTAGTAAGCCGATAATTAAAGTGTGTTGTGGGTTTTGGGTGGGAATTTTTAACTCTTCCCCATTGGGTGGGAACAGAGTGGGCAAGCAATTAAAATGGAGTGGCACCATTTGCCAGTCTGTTCTAGACGATTTCTGCTTTCTATTGATTTTGGCAGATGATGATGGGCCTGCAGAGTCAGGCGAGAGTCTCAAGCATAAATGCTAAGCAAGGTCCTATTAGGTCATTCGGACCCTGTTAGTATTTTAACTGGGGCCTGAGCGACAAAGCCACGGCTGCTTCCCTGCCAGGTCAGCTGTTGGTGGGAAAGATGAAAGGGCCTCCAAGTTATTCAAAAAAACGTCATTTGTGGGGCCAGGAGGAACTGGGCCCGACAAGGAAAGTCACGGTCTTCCGTTCCCTGACCCTCTCTTTCCCATGAGACCCTCCCGAAACCCCTTTCACACCACTTATATCCAATGTTTCCTGTCATTTTTGAATTGGGCCGCAGGGCCCATTTAACAGGCTGCATGGTCCATTCAAAAGTCAGCGCATGCACATTTTTTCTGATTTAAAAGCCAGCTCACTGGCTGCGCGTGATCCCTGGAGCTCCAACGGCCGTGCAGCTTAAAGGGGACATTGCTTATATCCAAGCCAGCAGGCAGCTAAGGGCCGCATGATCTTCCGCTGCTGGTACCCTCTCTGTGCTTGCTTCCTGACGGCAACATTTAAATGAGACCCAGACGTTTCTGTGTTTCGCAGTCACCCGGCCCACCCCACTATTCCCGATGAACATCCATCCCTCCGTCTTTGAAACAGGTGGTCCGGTTTGAAGGTTTCAAAACGTTGTTGAGTGTGACTGACTATGTTGCCAACTTTCAAAGCTGCAACACATTTTATGAGCTCATTTTGTTGTTTGGAAGCTTAAGCTTAGTGGTGGAAATGGCTTTAGCTATGGAGTGGTGGTGTTCAGCAGTGCTGTTTAATGGGAATCACCAGCGCTCCAGTGACTAGGTTTTGCAGCCTGCTCTTAATTAAAAAAACACATTAAGTAGTTCAGTTGATTTGTATCTTTTGACAAAACCTTCTCTAGGTTCTCCTTATTGACTCATCAGTGTCAATTTGTTCGTATTTTCATCAGCCATCAGGGGTACTGAAGAGTGGCTTTTGTAGGCAGTTTATAAATCTGCAGTGGCTATGTCAACGAGTGATAATGAAAGCACTTAAAGAGGTAAAGATGATGATGATGTAAAGATGGCTCCAGTCTGCATTGTACCTTGATGTACTCCCTACCATGCACTATACTCATTCCTTCGAGTAAGGTGGTTCAGCTTTAAATCTTTGCCTCAAAAGATAAAACCCAATTCAAAAGCACTATGAGAACATCAGGTACTATAAGACTCAGCCACTGTGCCAAACAAACTGCCAATTTTAGGCTTTCCTTTTCCTTTGCTGCTTCATTTTGCTTTTCTGCAGTATGTTCAGTCATTTATGATTAGTCGGCTTATTCGGGCAATTCGTGGCTGTGGTTCATGCTCCAGTTGGGTTGTACCTTGTTTACACTGCCTGGCTGGAATTGCTATTCTTTCCACAGAAACACATGATGTGCAGTTCTCTCAAATACCAAAGGTAGTGACTAAATTCTCTAAACATTCAGTGTAGTTCTGGAGAGGGCTTACAACGTATCCAGGAGGCCTCTAAGTGCTTTTAAAATCTGATTTGGCTCCACATTGGAGTCACTGTCCATGTGGCATGAAGTCCAAACGTTAAGTGACTCCCATTTCCAGGGTGCCGCACACTACTTTTCGCTGGAGTTGGCTTGGGCCCCGTCTTCAGATTTATAACGCAAGTTTCGTGCACTGTGAAGTGGAAACCACTGCACAACAACTTGAAGTTTAATGTGTAAATGAACCCTTAATTGAAAGGAATGTTTATTCTCAGTGTTACCTGTGGCTCAGTGGGTAGCACACTCTCCTCTGTTCAGGTTCCACTCCAAAGACTTGAGCACGAAACATCTAGGCTGACACTCCAGTGCAATGCTGAGGGAGTGCTGCACTGCCGGAGGTGCCGTCTTTTGGATGAGACGCTAAACTGAGGTCCTGTCTGCTCTCTCAAGTGGACATAAAAGACCCCATGGCACTATTTCGAAGAAGAGCAGGGGAGTTATCCCCGGTGCCCTGGCCAATATTTATCCCTCAATCAACATAACAAAAACAGATGATCTGGTCATTATTACATTGCTGTTTGTGGGAGCTTGCTTGTGTGCAAATTGGTGCCACGTTTCCTACATTACAACAGTGACTACATTCCAAAAATACTTCATTGGCTGTAAAGTGCTTTGGGACATCCGGTGGTCGTGAAAGATGCTATGTAAATGCAAGTCTTTCTTTCTTTACTGAATTGTTGGGCCATCCCAAGTATGTTTCAATCATCCCTTGTAACCTTTCTTTAGAAGAGCCACTTCAATGCAGCCAAGGAGCAGATAAATTGTGACATTAGGAAGTTATGTTCCAGTGACATCATGAATGAGGAATGGTGCTTACAACTCATTCATGATGTCACTGGAGTTGAACTTTATATTGTCACACAAAATGCTGCCAGGTTAGTATTGAGCAGTAGTTCCAAAGCATGCAGGAAGAAAGAAAGGCTTGCATTTATATAGCGCCTTTCACAACCTCAGGACGTCCCAAAGTGCTTTACAGCCAATGAAGTACTTTTAAAGTGTCATCACTGTTGTAATGTAGGTAACACGGCAGACAATGTGCACACAGTAAGCTCCCCCAAACAACATTGTGATAATGACCAGTTTTAGTGATGTTGATTGAAGGCCTCGGATTAATGTCCCATCCGAAAGATGGCATCTCCGACAGTGCAGTACTCCCTCAGTACTGCACTGGAGTGTCAGCCTAGATTCTTGTGCTCAAGTCTCTGACCTTCTGGCTCAGAGGCAAGAGTGCTATCAACTGAGCCATGGCTGAAAAGGAAGGCCAAGGGTTTGATTCAGAGATACTGAACTGTGTAAAAATCTCCTTTATTAGCTTTTTTGCGGATCTGTAAGTAATTTCCCTCGAAGAGAAAACATAAAAATGAGAGAAGATCACAGAAAAGGGATTAACAGCTGATAGAGAAATGCTTGAAAAAAGTAAGTTGGTCTAGTACCAAAAGCTCAGACTACACAGAGCTGTGACTGCCTGAAGTCACGATTGTTGATTTTGTTTGTCTCCTTTACTCCCCTATCCTGACTTTAAAAAAAAATCTCTTGCTTTAGTTGTATATATTCTTTTAAAATGCCTTTCTTGATTCATGCTCTCTCAGTTTTTGACATTTTTTAATCATTATTATGGCTTCCTCAGTTGTTCTGTTTCTTGCCTAATCCATTTATACATTTAGGGCTGGATCTTCAGTTATCTAACACCTCAGTTAGCAGCCAGAGGGGACGCTAATGAAGCGTAAGAGGTTACCGACCGGGAGTGCAGCGTTTAGTCCCCCCGACCGAAAATTCATTAGGGGCTCACTGGGGGCACAAAGTAGTAGTGCCTGGCTGCTGATGATCAGTGCGATCATGACATATTCCTGGTGCAATGCCCACGCTTGGGCCCGGTCGGAAAATCAGGCGTAGACGCCGCATTAAGCGGCCACCAAGAACAACGTTTGGAAAAACTGTGGGTACAGGCTTGCAGAGTCGTTAACTGGTGGCTAATCAAAGGGATGATGAAGCACTTCCGTCGGAGGTCACAGTCAATGCAATGTTTACACACAGCACACAGCAGACAGAAATAAAGTTTAGCTTTAGAAAAAGTGATTTTGAAAACTTTAATGGGTGCATTACTATGCCACACCTTTAGGACTTGGCTTTTCCCGGGATCTGAATCGGAGTTTGGCGCAGTAACTCTGTTAAATTTAGCACCAGCATTTTTGTTAGCGGCCCCCAGCTCTGGTGTGCAACGGCTGATGTAATGCCCATCAGCTCTTTGACCGATTCTGACGAATTTCTGGGCGGGAGGTGCAATCCTTTTCAAGGTGCTAAAAGTACCGCTCCGCCTGGGTTACCGCCCCAAATGAGGCGCGACTGAATTTCCACCCCCCTAATGTCTTCACTTTCCTTGTGCTTTGTTGACTTGCGAGTCTCCATACTTCCCAATTACAGCAGCGCAGAAACCAGCACCACAAAGGCAGCTAAGTGCTACAGCAGGATGCAAGGACAGTACTGGTGCAATAACTTGAGGGAAGAGACATCGAGAGGGAGAGATAGAACAAATAAACACAGAGGATAGAAAAGAGTGAAAGACACTTAACAGCTGTTTTTCTAATTGGACCAGAACAACAATGAATCACAAAAAAGTATTTAAAATGATAAAGTATCTGTATATCTCATTTAATGTGGCTGATGAGTGATAACATAGAAAATAATGGCTTCCTGGGAGTGATTACAGGGAATAATCTAATTTTAGGGTTCCGATTATATCATATAATGTCAGATTGAATCAAGGGAGAAAGAAAGTCTAGGTAGAGTACTTTTTGTTCTTTTTAATCAAACAAAATAGTATATGATGTTTTTATAATGCCGATTTTCCTGCAGCATCAAACCTTTACAGTCTGGTCTCTCTCCCTGCCAGGTCACTACAGTGATCAAGAACATGTTGAAATTAAGCACTGGGTGTTGCGTGAGAAAGTTATGGTGCAACAGGCTCTCTGATTTTCTCTTCCTCATGTAGAAAAGGTGAGGACCAATAGGCTTTCCAATTTTCTCTCTCACTCCCAGTAAGGTACTTTACCTCTGGCTCCCTGGAGCACCAGTTGATATGGGAATTATATATCATTCAATCGGGGGAGAAATTAGCCTGGTTTATGCCTCCTGCTAGTGCCTGTGGGGGGTGGTAATGGGATGCTAAGAGCTTACCGACCAGGCGTATCGAAATCACCGACGCCCGTGAATTTCCCTGGCAGTTTTGCACTGCCGCTAAGTCTTACTGCCTCAATCTCTTGTGCCTCATAGATCGTGATGTCATCCAATGCGCAGCACCTCGTCACCACCCAGGATGTAATATTCGCTTCCGCCTCTTGCATCAGCACTGGGCGTCAATAATGGCAGCTGCAGGAGGCGCTGTCACCTCGGCTGGCCACTTGGGGAGCAATATTTAAAGGCAGTGATGGTCAGGTAGGGCTAAATGTATTTATATCCCCATTCTGGTGTGCCTCCTGCTTTCTTTATCCCCCACGATTGCTCAGCACTGCACTCTCTCAGAGTGCTTGGGGCTGCTATGCATGTAGCACAGGTACCGTTGCCCAACACACAGCCTGAAGATTCCTTTAACGCAGCATTGGCTCTTCCCTTTAGAGATGGCAGTGCTGCCCTGAACATTGCTCTGCGCTCTGCCGATTCCGCCCCTCTCACTCCCTTTAGCGCTCTAAGGGAAGTGGTCACGCTTGATTTAGCGCTCCACTTCCCTCTTGGAGCGCTAAAGCGGAAGTTCCCAACAGAATCAAATCTTTACCGCCCGGTGATACTTATGCACTCCATGAAAAGTTATCGCCCCAAGCGGGGAGCTACGCAATTTCTAGCCCTAGTTCTGCATTTTGAATGGAACCTTCATTCTGAAAAGCATATTTTTTAATGCTACCCTTACTAAGGATGTATTACATAAAATATGCTTTTCTCTTTCACCATATTGGTCTGTTTAGCCCTTTGTAGACTAAGGTTATTCATTATCCCCCCAAAAAATCTTTGGAAGAATACTGCCAAAGAAAAACAGATGAGTTCTGTGCACTTTTTGTCGATTATATAATGCAATAAAACGGAATGACATTTATTTTGAAAGGTAATTATATAACTGCTTGAAAAGGGGAATATCAAAGGCTTTGGGAAGTAAGCAGGAGAGTTGTTCATGTGGAACGAAACACCAGCAGAGGCTTGATTGGCCAAATGACCCATTTCTGTGTTTTACTCCATTGGGCTAATTTTCCAGCCCTTCCCTCCCCAACACTGGACAGACACAGTATTCTCAATTGCACTGTACCTGCCCAGGTACAGGAGTGCTGGGATTTTCTATAATGACTTGGTAGCACCCCCGCCACTAGTCCAGCTCCGAGATGGGCGTTGTACTGCAACGCAAGGCAGGAAAACAGAAGTGCAGCCCCAGACCTGCAGCTACGTTCCTGGCCATCTGCACTGGGGTCCTCTAGCTGCTGCTGTCGAGCAGCAACAAGAGGCCTCAAGCCCCAAAGATTATCTGGGGGAAGCTGATGGCCATCTGTGTGACATCACTGACTCTTCTGTACTTTGCAAAATCCAGAAATGGAGTAAAATTGCAAAGTCATGTCATTCTCCTGTTGCTGTTCAGTGGGAAAACGGAGAAAAAAACAATCCCTTCTGAACAATGCATCAGCCATTTGTTTGATACATCTATGGGCAGCAAGTTGGGTGATACTGCAGAGTAATCGCTTTACCAGCTTGGAAGGAGGTGAAGCATAACTCTAATGTTTGCACCTGTGAGGATGCTCACAGGTTTGTAAAGCTGTTGATCGTGTTCCATGTCTATGTTGAATGTGTGAGGTTGCAGCCCCTATTCCATTATTTGAAGGGGCTGTTCCTCAAATTCTGGTTGCACTTCAGTCCCACACTCCTGGTCTTTGGGCACCCTGTGTGGAGGGGAGCGGGCAGGTCGGAAGGCCTCCTCGTAGAATTGCTCCTGGGCACCGCCAAGGGGGCCATCAGCCGGTCCAGGCAGCGGACGATTGAGGGAATCGTTCAGCCCGACTGCCTGCCTCTCTTCCGCGGTTACATCTGAGCCAGGGTGTCCCTGGAGATGGAGCACGCGATGTCCACTGGTACGCTCGCGGCCTCCCGCGAGAGGTGGGCGAAGGAGGGACTGGAGTGCAACATCACCCCCGGCAACCAAATTTTAATTTGAACCATGTAATGTCTAAAGTTTAATTTGTTTAAGTTTGTTGGTTTTAGTGCCCTCTCTTTAATCAGGGGGCGCTTGATTTAATGATTTATTGTTTGCAGATACAACAAAATAGTTGTAGAGCTGTTGCGATTTATTGTTTTTACAGGTGCAAATAAAATAGTTGTAGAGCTGTTGAACGGGAGTGGCTTAGCTAGCTATGTCCATAAGACTCCATAAAACCCCAGCCAATTGGGTTCGGGGAATCCACGAAGAGATATGCGGTTGTGAGCCTGGTGGATGAACAGGTAATGTGTGGTGTGATTGTTAAACCTTTTGCGAATAAACCAACTAGCTCTTAGTAGCAATGTGTTGCTATGATTCTTAGGCAAAGAACCCATGAAGCAAATACATTACAATAGCAGGTAAGGGAGGTAGATACATTGACCATCATTCACAGTGTTATCCGTTTGGTGGATGTTGTCAGCTTGCAGCAAATGACTGGTGTTTTGCAAGAGCTTTTGCGCTGACTTGGAGCCTGCAGAGTAAGCTGCCTTTGGTTTGTGCCGGGGCCTTCAGATACAGTTCATGACATAATGGAGTTTGCAGGCAGGCTGGCCATGGTGCCAATTGATTTCACTGGCACGCCTTTTTTTCATTTTGTAATACTTCAACCTTTACGTTTTACACTGACATGCCAATGGCACAGTAGGACATTGTACTCTGTTGTTTGCATTTGGATGATTCATTTCTCCATGGCTTGGAATTAAAGTTTGCATTTCAGAAGCCACTTGACAGGTTCCCTCTTCTTCAAGGATCTTCTTATTCTGCTGAACATTTTTAAATGCTTTATTGACTGTTGGCACGTCGATGATGTTGGAGACAATAATCCAACTCTTTCTCTATTAATATAATAGAATAAATCAACAAAATAGAAAAAAAACTCCAAAATGCTCGGACTCCACCAGCGAAACAAATAGCAAAGAAACAACAGAATTATCTGCATCCCTTTAAGAATTTCCATACCACTATCCTTTAATGCCAGGTTTAAATGGACAGGAACAACCCAGGGTGAGACTTCTTTTAAGCCTTTGTTTGTATGCAGGACCCATGTTTTAATGAAGCTCTCAATCATTCTGTGTAAGATCAATAGACGAGCGTTAAGCAGTCCTATAGGAATATAGCATGAGCAGAGGGGTTTCCCAGGACCTGCACACTCAAATTAAAATGAAAAATCTGGTCCCATGTAATGAATGGATTTTCAGAAAGAAATTCTCAAAATATAAGCATATTTTGTAAACACCCATCACAGAGACTTGCTTGATGGGCTGGTCATAGACCTCTGCCAATACTGGTCTCGAGTCAGGTAATTGGGACACACGCTCATAAGTTGCCAATACTGGCATCTCCAAACCATTTGGGACCTGTAAGCAGACCCCGCCCAATGCTGATGTCACTTTCCATTAAGATGGACACAAAAAAGACCTGGGCACGGATTTTGGTCTCTTTACCTGAAATGGGCAGGAGTTCCCTTTGCATTTTTAAGAAGGAGTCATGAAGGGTGCTGTGCCATTTTCTGGCCCAAAGGCATCCTGGCCGCCAAGTTCCAAGCACATGCTTGGAAACCTGGCAGGAAAGGGGCCTGAGATAGTCAGGAACACCTTTAAAAGGCAACAGATTTTAAATGAAAGATTATTTCTGGCCCGTGAACGTTTTGTGATGTTTTTGTACACTGCTGCCACTTAGATTTTGATGAACTTTTGTGCCAGTTGCCATTGTACTTTTTCCATTCCATCTCTTTTTATTAACACCAGAAGCATTGTCAATAGGGATCCTCTGAGCTGACATGCTTGCATGAAGAGTGGGATCTGCAACAAGATGGCCGGCTGCCTGAGAGGTGTGCGTGCCCCCTCGCTCCTCCACATCTGCAGAGAGGTAACATATCTTATTTCGACAGATGTTGTGCTGGTCGGGGTTCCTCTTCCCAAAGGAGACTGTATCAGCAGACACCCCCAGTGTCATCACTTTGAGATGTGACTAAAGATCATGCTGATAGGTTCTGAAGCACCCTAATTATAACATGCTATATGATACTTTATGAAAAAAGACCTGCTAGAGCGATCAGGAGCCAGTTTCGCCTGTTTGGCCATACTTGCCAAGATGCCACCAACCATTCTGAAAGCCCAGAAGAACTTACCTGGGAAGACCATGAGGAGCTGCCTTCTCAGGGTTTGGGTCAGCAGGTGGAACTGTGCCAGCTGCTGTAAGGACATTGCCTGTCACGCAGCAGAGGGCTTATAAACGTGCAGGGACAGGAACAGTCAGCTGTGGTGTGAAACTTGGCTGCATCATCTGGCAGGAACTCTTCATTGCTGACCTAAGGGATGATGCAGTGACACAGAGGACAGCCCTGCTCACAAGTATCTCACACAGCATCGCTTCAAAGGGGAAGCTGATTGCTTGGCTGCACTGTCGCTTGTCCACAGACAAATCACCGTCACTTGGCCACCTGCACCGAAAGGCCCCTCATCTTCCATCTTGACTTGCTACGTCTTCATTCCCTGCCCCTTCAGCCGTGATTGGTTGAGAGGCGTATTAATGCTGTCAAGCAGCTTTTTGATCCTTGAAACTTTAACCAGAGAAAGTGACCATGTAAAGCAATAAATAACACATTTTAGTATTTATGGAGAGTAAGAAGAGGAAAGAGAAGCAGCAGACGACAATGGATTGGGGCAACAGGAAAGCAATGATCTGGAATGGGAGGAGAAGAACCTAAATGGTATTATAAACTGGTGAGCTGCTTTTGCCTTCAAAACTGTCTTACCGGCCCACCTCTTCCTTAATAAAGATCACTTAAATTACTTGCAGTGGTTAGAAATGTAAAAAGTGGTTCTTCACGAGCTATGGCTATCCTCTAGCAACTTTAGAATATGGTTTTTTAAAAATCTTATAAAGCCCTCAACAAGCTGCTCAGATTGCAAAATGATGAAGCTAATCTGATAAAGAGCAACGCCATAGTAATCTGCATCTTAATAAGCTGAGTGCTAGCAGAGGCACCTAACCAAGCCTTTGTTACACTTGTGAATCTACGCAGCCCGATACGATCGATGGAATGTTTTTAAATCTCATGGCAACCAAATTAGTCGTTTGAGGATTTTGCACTATAAGTCATGCCCTTCACCACACATACAAATCTACGGGGAATTCAAGAAAAAAACGAACTGCAGAAATTTAAACTCTATCTCCTTTTAGTTATATTGATTGACTGGCAACCTATCATGTGATTGGAGATCACGTATCAATCAATACTATCCACAGTCTTGCACATATACAAGAAACAAAATCATAAACCCTTCGAGCTATCATTGATCTACACAATGGAAAAACTTCAAAATATCATAAACCATCAAACAATGCCACTCGGTGATTAATGGTCATTGCATGGTGCCCATTTTGTAGATTTTTGTCTCGTTGGCAATGAAGACTTTTGTACAGCTGTGATGTACCTAATGGTCATTTCATTATTGTCCATCGGTTCCAGAAAAACCAGGTGGCCAATAAAAATGTGTCTTAAAAAGCATTCTCATTCCCAGTGGGCAAGGTCAGGAAATGAGCAATGACAGCAACAAGTTACAGCAGCTCAGGCTGTTACCAATAGCAACAGCAATGTTCAAGGTGGTGCCATAACTGTAAGTACACCATATATTTCCACTGTCTCTCTTTTTTTCAGTTTCCCCCCTTATTTTCTCCTCTACTGAAGGTGCTGACATTTGCTGGATACAGTATGGCAGCAACCCTCTAATGGCTTGCCCAAGTGGTCAGTTATTATCTGTGAGCACTGTTGGCAGGCTATTCAACCAAAGACGGCATCACAACCAAATCCAATTCCTATTCTCACCCACATACTTTCCAACAGGAATCATGATCAGTAGCAGGAGAACTTGAATGGTTTTCCCCTTCATAGTCCAGGGTGCTGAGGGCAAATTAGTGCCTCTATCACTCCACTGTCTAGGATCAGCTAACTTAGTACAGACCAGAAATCAAATCTAAGACCTTCCTAAAATGTATGATTCAGTACTACATCAGACACTACATTCAGCCACTAAAATTTTCGAATATCAGAATTTGAGTTTTGAACTAAAAAATAATTTGCACTTATAGATATCAAAAAGTCCCAAGGCACTTTAAAAACAGGGCTCAGGTATGGAGGAAAATAGAAGAGGTAATCCAAGACATGGTAGAAGTGGTTTTGAGAAGGCTTTTGACAGTGGGGAGAGAGGTAGAAAGATGGAGGACTTCCAGAATGTGGGGTGGAATTGGAGGCTGTGGATCAGTGGAAAGTACAGAAGGGCAGAACCAAAGGAGTGGAGAGTGAGCTGAGATGCAGGGCTGGAGGAGGTTTCAGAGATAGGCTGGGGCTAGGTTATGGGGGATTTCATAGACAAGGAAAAGATCGATATTACCTCAATTCGCATCCATTGTAAGAAACAAATTAATATCATTCCACCTCTGCCTAAGAAGATTGTTTTCTACAGCAGGCAAAGTGTCAGCAAAGTGTCAGCTGTGGCTCAGTGGGTAGCACACTTGCCTGTGAGTAAAAAGGTTGTGGGTTCAAGTCCTACTCCAGGAACTTGAGCACATAAATCTAGGCTGACACTCCATTACAGTGCTCAGAGACTGCTGCACTGTCGGAGGTGCCGTCTTTCGGATGAGACGTTAAACCAAGTTAAACCAAGTGGACGTAAAAGATCCCATGGCACTATTTCGAAGAAGAGCACGGGAGTTATCCCCGGTGTCCTGGCCAATATTTATCCCTCAATCAACATAACAAACAAACAGATTATCTGGTCATTATCATATTGCTCTTTGTGGGGGCTTGCTGTGCGCAAATTGGCTGCCGCGTTTCCCACATTATAACAGTGGCTACATTCTGAAAGTATTTCATTGGCTGTAAAGCGCTTTGAGACATCCGATGGTCGTGAAAGGCACTATATAAATGCAAGTCTTTCTTCTTTTACAGGAATTCCTGATTTGCAAACTAGAGCATTAGTACTGTACACAGCATTATCGGAACAATATTAGAGCAGTGGAAAGGGTTCAGTGAAAATTCACTAGAATGATACCAGGAAAAAGAGGTTATAGTTTTGAAGAAAGTCTTGAAAGAGTGGCTTGTCACAAGAACAGAGGATTTAATGAGGTGGGTATCTAACAGAGGTTTTTAAAATGATGAACAGTTTGAGAAGGTGTATAGTGAAAGATTGTTTCTACTGGTTAATGAACCAGTAACAAAGGGCAAAGACTCAGCTATCACTAGAAGAATGAAAGAGAAAGTTAGGACAAATGTTGTCACACAGGTTATGAAAACAAGGACACCTGGAATTTCCAGAAGGTTCTCTTGTGGTGTTGCACAAATTGAATTGGATATTATGTGTTATGGGGCTGAATTCCTGCGGGAGTTATCCTGATCATCCTCTGTAACTTCACCAGAAGTTCCATTTTCCAGGGTTTCTGTGGCTCTTCTGCCAAAGTTATGGTCGATGATCAGGAGAACCTCTTCAGAAATTCAGCCCCTATATGATTTAACATTCCTGTCCTTATAAAACATTGTATAAGCCAATGTATGAGTAGTGCAACAGGAGATCCACTGGTATATAAGTTACATTTTTCATATAGCATTTCATACATTCAATTTGCAGGGTGACACATTAAATCTACCTGTAGCAGTAAGAAAATAATAAGAGTACTGTAATGTATGCCCTTGTGAGTATGCTCACAGGTTTGTAGAGCTGTTGCATTGTGAGTGGCTTAGCCAGTCACGTGATGTTCACAAGACTCAATAAAACCCCAGTCAGTTGGGTCTAGGTCATCCACGATGAGGTATGCAGTTGTGAGCCTAGTGGATGAACTGGTAATGTGTAGTGTGATTGTTAATAAACCAACTAGTTCTTAATAACAATGTGTTGCTATGAATTCTTAAGCAAAGAACCCATGAAGCAAATACATTTCCAGGTGCAATTTTCTTATTGGCATAAATAAGCAGTTTAACTATGATGATATCACTGAAATACAGATCAGCAAAGATCTCACAGAAAGTCAAGAAAAGCAACTACAGCTTCAATGCTTGCAATTTCATATTGCCGAATTATTTTTTTCAAAATGGCTGCACCCACCATTTCTAGTCCTGATCCAGTTGAATGTATAACTATCAAATAACAATAATATAACAAACACAAAATATTAAATAATCCCCCAAAAATGACTAAACTTACCCACATAGTTGTCAGAATTTATTTCACATTCCTAAACTATCATTTGTTTGCACAGGCCTGTGATTCATTTCTCTTCGACACTCCTTCTTTGCTTTTTCCACCTGAACATTGTTACCCACTCAATTCCTTTACAGTCAAACCCGATCACACATGCATAGCTTGGTGCCCTGTTCTCTGCACGTGTGCAATGTTAGAAATTGCATTTTTTTTGCTTTCTTTTAACCTGATTTTTGATATACATTATTAATATTTATTTTCTGCATTTTTCTAGACAATCCCCCATCTCCATTTCATATTCGGAGCGATGGTGCATGTATTACTGCCCAACATTTCACTGCTACACAGAGAGACAGAGGCAAAAACATGTGTGATATGCAATCATGTTCTGAGGGAGAACAGAATTGGCTAAACATTTAAAAGAAGTTACAAAGTCCAACTAGAGCAGGCAACAAAGAAAACAATAATAGTGAGGAGGGAAAAAAGCAAGTGACAAATTAGGAGAAAGAGCCAAAAGAGGAAAACAAAGGACGATTGGGGGGGGAAGGATCAGGAACCAGAGGATGGTCGGGGGCCAGAGAGGGGAGGCCGGGAAGGCCATGGGGGGAGGCCAGCGGCCTCGGGATGGAAGTTAGGGGGGAGATTGGATGCCTTGTCGGGAGAGATTGGGGGGGAGGTTGGAAGGGTTGGGGGGATGGTGTCCAATCATGGGGGGTGGATGAGGCAGAGATGCTGGATCCAAAAGATAAGTGTAAAGGCACTGACCTCCTGGATAAGGCTGTCCTCACCTCCCCTTAAGCTCGTGGGTACCCTGAGGCCCAGGAAACCCGACCAGCCAGAGTTAAATTTGAAATGGTAGATCACCATGAGGCATGTCGAGATTCTGTTTTCTAACTCTTTAACCTCTCATCTGACCCCAACCCACCTGTTTTTTAGGGTTAAAATTCTCCCCATATAAAGAGTAACACAGAAAGACTTGAAGACCAAATAGAAACACAAAGATTAGAAAGAGGGATACAAGCAAAGAGATAGCTTCATAAAGAGAAAGAAAGATTTTCTTTTAGTCTGTGAGCAATACCATAAGAAATAGAAACATAGAAACATAGAAAATAGGTGCAGGAGCAGGCCATTCAGCCCTTCTAGCCTGCACCGCCATTCAATGAGTTCACGGCTGAACATGAAACTTCAGTACCCCCTTCCTGCTTTCTCGCCATACCCCTTGATCCCCCGAGTAGTTAGGACTTCATCTAACTCCCTTTTGAATATATTTAGTGAATTGGCCTCAACTACTTTCTGTGGTAGAGAATTCCACAGGTTCACCACTCTCTGGGTGAAGAAGTTTCTCCTCATCTCGGTCCTAAATGGCTTACCCCTTATCCTTAGACTGTGACCCCTGGTTCTGGACTTCCCCAACATTGGGAACATTCTTCCTGCATCTAACCTGTCTAAACTCGTCAGAATTTTAAACGTTTCTATGAGATCCCCTCTCATTCTTCTGAACTCGTGAATACAAGCCCAGTTGATCCAGTCTTTCTTGATAGGTCAGTCCCACCATCCCGGGAATCAGGTCTGGTGAATCTTCGCTGCTCTCCCTCAATAGCAAGAATGTCCTTCCTCAAGTTAGGAGACAAAACTGTACACAATACTCCAGGTGTGGCCTCACCAAGGCCCTGTACAACTGTAGCAACACCTCCCTGCCCCTGTACTCAAATCCCCTCGCTATGAAGGCCAACATGCCATTTGCTTTCTTAACCGCCTGCTATACCTGCATGCCAACCTTCAATGACTGATGTACCATGACACCCAGGTCTCGTTGCACCTTCCCTTTTCCTAATCTGTCACCATTCAGATAATAGTCTGTCTCTCTGTTTTTCCACTAAAGTGGATAACCTCACATTTATCCACATTATACTTCATCTGCCATTCATTTGCCCACTCACCTAACCTATCCAAGTCACTCTGCAGCCTCATAGCATCCTCCTCGCAGCTCACACTGTCACTCAACTTAGTGTCATCCGCAAATTTGGAGATACTACATTTAATCCCCATTTAATGAGTTATATATTTATGTAAAACCTCATTCATTGGTTTCAACTTTAGTGTGGCATGAAAAATGATTTGATTCATTCCAATGCCTTTTCCTCAGATTGAGAGTGGGTTTCAGTAAAACTGCTCACTATAAATCACCAGTGATAATCCACTAACAGTAGCAATTTATTATTAACATAACTATTAAAATTAGTCGTGGTACAGTGTCTGTAAATGTGCCGATTGTATTGTCTTTCACTTACCAGAGACCAATTACTGGGGCATAATTCGGGATGTCAGAGGCACTAACCCAGTTCTCACCTTTGATCTCAGAGTCACTTTAAGCAGCAGCAATACTGATAGTAAGGAGACAGACGAACACATGAATGTGACTTACCTGTGTCTCTGAGCCTCTCTGCCTCCCCCCTCTTGTCTCTCCCTGTACAAGTAGTGAAACAGTTTGATTGAGCTTATGTGGCAATTTGGGAAGCTGATGGATCAAAAAGACTTTCAAAACACTTTGGCCTAAAAATTGACTCCCTTAGCACCTCCTGTTATCACCTCTGTGGGGGAGCTAACGTTGCACTAACAACTTACCGACCAGGCGCGACGAGATGAACGACTCCCGCTAAATTGGCT
Organism: Pristiophorus japonicus; assembly: GCF_044704955.1. Lineage (NCBI taxonomy): Eukaryota > Metazoa > Chordata > Chondrichthyes > Pristiophoridae > Pristiophorus > Pristiophorus japonicus. The sequence goes on from NC_091994.1 coordinate 24,889,917, forward strand.
GAGGTTTGCGATGGCGGTAACACATTGCGTCATGATCGCCTGCGCCCGGAGATCACGACGTCATTGTCCTGCACATCGCCTCGGTAGCACCCCGGACCAAACTTTTGTTCCACCCACTGCAGCATTGCCGGGCGACAACACCGACAGCTGCAGGAGGCGTTGTTCGGGAGGCTGGGCACTCTGGGGGTGCACGTTAAAGGGAATATTGGTGTGGTAAGTACAAAAATTGTTCAAATGCTTATTTTCAATTGTTTCGCTTCCTCTTCGGCCACGATCGGTCCGCCCGGCGCTCTGCTGCAGTGCATTGTGCTGATTGGCCTGAATTGCGGCTGCTGTTGGGGCCCAACTCACCGGTCCCAATGCAGAGCCTGCAATGATGACCCTTCCCTTTAAGGGAGGGAAGGCGTCTCGAATCAAAGTAGCACTACCGCACCGCTTGTGTCTTTTAGCGCTCCAGGAAGGAAGTGGAGCACTAAATTTAGCGCTCCACTCCCTTCCTGGAACGCTAAAACCGAGATTTAAAGACTTCTGAGAAACATTAGCGACTGGCACTAAATTTTCCAGTGTTCAAAAGTAAGCGCAGCGCTAATGAATTTCTCTCCCTTTATTTTGGCATCAATAACTTCTCTGATCAATGATGACGACCTGGTCAAGTAAGCAACGAAGAAACTGCTTCACACAAATCTAGCAATAGCTGAGAGAAATTCAATGAAAACATCCAGGGAGAATTTCCACATCGCCCTGAGGACAGAAGTAAGACAGAAGCCCAATGAATAATTTAAAATACTTTGCATGAAAATAAAATGCAGCACTATATTAAAGAAAGGAATTTCTGTGTTATGGGCACTGGGTAGCACAGTGATTTAGAATATTGTCCTTCACCTTTGGGACCTGGATTCAAATCAAGGCCAAACTGATGAGTATGAGAATGCTATGTAAATTGCCACACAGTCTCACCCTAGGCCCTAGTGGGTGGGTACACACTACAAAACTGCCCATTATTTGGAACTAATTGACACTAAATGATCAATCTTATTCAGAAAGGTGACAAGGATGGCTGATGAGGGAAATGGAAATATTGCACTGCTGCAGTAGAGTGAACCACTCTTGTGAGATTAGTGGCAGGGCACATTTTGGAGCAATATAGAGGGAGCTCGATTCTACTATTCTTGACTCAAAAGTGTTTAATTTTGACACCAAGTATAAAACGATCATAAAAGCCAATTGTCCAACGTTGACTAGATGAGTGTAACAGTCACTTCTCCCTCCAAAAATAATCCACAGAATGCCTCAAGGGAGCCTTCATACTGGAATTCCTGCTCTTGCCAAAAGGCTAATGTTCAGAACTGCCGAAGGCAAATGATCTTTTCGGGGAGTTCTGTAAATGTTAGAATTTCAAAAACACGCACAATTGGACAGAAGCATAGGTGATTTGAGAATTTAGTGGGCTCCTTTTAAGACAGTTTTTCATAATGTACAAAAAGGGCAAAATTTGTGAATGGGCACTGCCCATGCAGAGCCTCGCCCATTGGGAGTGCAATAATGAGAAATCATGGTTTGCTCCCTATGATACTCCATCCATTGGCCAGAAAATTGTAGGGAACATACCTTCTATTCCCCATTGTGCATTTCTGGCAGATGAAGCTCCATACCAAGAGCACTATTCAAAAATCGGGCTTCTTATGTGAGTTATAACCTTTAGCAGAATTTCCGTTAAGCGGTCTTCCTCTTTTGATGAATACTAGAGGGCCCCTAAGAAGAGCACATCCCTAAACACAAACCAGTTCAGTCAACCCCAGCCAGTTAACAGAAAGATGGGAAGAATTTTTTTCCACAAAACACAATAAATAATTTACATGAATCCTTCACTGGAGAAAAGACAACTGCTAGCAGCATAAGAAATCAACACAATTCAAAGATATACTTCAGTGTTGTAACATTATACCTCCATTTTGGTGCACTGGGACTTGATGTGGTGTGAAAATTCCTCGGAATCTGCTGATGTATTTTCTTTGAATCAATAAGGTAGGTACTTAAATGTTACAAGTTCTGATGATTATCAGACGTATCATAATTAATGAATGGAAAATTATATAATGTAATGTTACTTGCAAGGCAAACAAAAGCAAATGGAGCTCTTGGCAGCAGCCTGGCCTCTCGTGTATTTAAGAAAATGCTTGTGCAATGAACTTATTTACAAAAGCTTTCTGTGTCTGCATTTATGTATTAATGATTGATTATTCAGAAACTGACTAGGCCATATTTACTGCTATTTTGACAAAAACATTAATTTAATTGGCATAGTAATGTATTGCTTATTCACCAAGGCAACTGCCGTTCAGCCAATTGTATTTAAATTAATTAGTGAGAATTGCTACTAATAAACTGTTAATTCAATATTTACTGTTTAATTCTGTGTAGGCCTGGCACAGTAAATACTCTTTCAGTGCAAGTGTTACCTCTTTGAAACCTTTGTGTGCTCATTAACTACTGAAAATACAATCCAAATTGAAAAATAAACTGCAGAGATATTTGTCTGAAACAAAGCTATTTTGCTTTAAACCATCTGAAAGATGATTACATTTGTTCTAAGGCATGTTCATATTATATATTAAATACACATTCAGATATATGAAAATATTGCATTTATCAACCAGACAAAGACACTAATGCACTTGCCATTAAACTATAACATCCACTTTCAGTTATTTCGGGGGTTCTAGTACTACCCTGTATTTCAGTGATGTGTTTCAGTAGTTATTATGCTATGTCATTTTGTTATATTCATAAAGTTGGAGAAACATTATATTGGAAATGGGAGTTTCACCAATTCATATGACTCATTGGAATGGAATAAATGAGTGTGTTTGCATGCTGAAATAGTTAGGCTGGTCACAGAATGTCAAGACCAGCATCTTCATCAACTAAAAAATTCTCAGTTCCTCCAAAGTAGACACACATCATGTATATTGCATTTAAATGCATATATAAAGTGTTTAATAAAAAGCCTACTTTGCTGAAGAATTGACCCATTATTTGCATTTTAAAAATGCACCAGATTTATCAAAGGCACGAGCTGCTTTCACTGTACGCTCACAAAGACATCGTCAATCAAGCATTGAAAGACGTGCAAAGGCCAATTTGATCACTGGGGCATGATTCATTGTGACAGCAAGAGCATGCTGATAGTTTTACGATTGAGATAGGTTGGTTAGTACTGAGCAAACTGAACTCTGTACTCCTGTGTGCACAGTGACTTACGCCTCTCATTATACCTCTCCTTAATTATTAGTTTTTTAAACAGTGGCACTTATCAACACCAATGACCATCAGTGGACCCCACAGAAGGTAACTTCAGGGTCACCGTCTGAGGTGTATTCGAGTTTGTGAACTTGCCTTATGAGCAAAAGTGGGCTGTGAATCCATGGCACAGTCTGTTAGAGCTTTAGTGTGCAATCCCACTCTATTCCACTCCATTTCATTTGCTTCTTAATTACGTCTAAAAGAAATAAAGTTGGACAACTCCAGTTTTAAGATCATTTCAGATCGCACCCAATAGTTACAAACCGACAATCTGTGAGAAACCTTTTATAGTACTTGAATAAATATTCCCACTTATGCTCAAGTAAGAGATCCAGTCTTAACTTGCTAATTTAAACTATTTTATAAATAATGTGGCCAGGAGTTTCCTCTACAGTAGAATCCTGCTGCAACTTCAATGGGTCAGGACTTACACCCACCCTTGATCCCAAGTCAAGGTCATTTATCAATTTTAAGCAGACGCCTGGCAGGATTCCTGGCTTTGTCAGGCAGCTTGCCTTGCGGAGGGAAGGAGGAAATTGCTCTGACAGGCCTCGGGCAGGTAAGGAATCTATGCTAGCTGAGTTTAAGCAAAGAAAGAAAGAAAGACTTGGATTTATATAGTGCCTTTCACGACTACCGGACATCTCAAAGTGTTTTATAGCCAATGAAGTACTTTTTGAGTATAGTCACTATGCAATGTAGGAAACACAGTCTCATTATTGTTACTAACGGGCATACAAATCTATCTCTAATTCAACACTATTTGGCAATTACACGCAGAGGTGCCACAGGATGGTTGGTGTGGAATATGGACAAAATGTCACACTGGTGCAGCAGGAGCTGATCGTCTGAAATGGAACCTGAGGCATGTTGTTGGGATACAGTACAGGGAGCTTTACGTTGCATCTGTGTATGCTATGCCTGACTTGAGAGTACTTGATGCTGACATTCGGTGCCTGAAATGGGAAGAGCTTCATTCTCCACCACTGACATTCTTCACCTTGATTAACACAAAACAAAATTAGGAGAATTTTTTTTTTAAATATTAAAAAAAAAGACTTAAGTTAAATGTAATTCACCTCTAGGGCGTTTGATATGCTGAACAATTATGGAATTGTTATGGAAGGAAATTTGAAGGTGTTCATTATTGATATTGCCACATCTTCAATGCCATTTTTTGGCATCCATCCACCATGTTACAAGGTGCACTTATATGTGTGGTCACGACTTAATACAACTATGGATATTAGGTTAATGAGGGTCGGACATTTCAGTAACCATGCACAACTGATTTTCTGGTTTAAGAGGTTGTGCAGTGATAGGGAGCAAAAAAAAAACTGTAATACTGCATTGAAGATAAGGCCGCCTGAGGAAAAGAGTGTTTGAAGACCAAGCCCTCAAAACTACCACCAAGCTCATGGTCTACAGGGCTATAGTAATACCTGCCCTCCTGTATGACTCAGAGACATGGACCATGTACAGCAGACACCTCAAGTCGCTGGAGAAATATCACCAACGATGTCTCTGCAAGATCCTACAAATCGCCTGGGAGGACAGGCGCACCAACATCAGCGTCCTTGTCCAGGCTAACATCCCCAGCATTGAAGCACTGACCACACTCGATCAGCTCTGCTGGGCAGGCCACATAGTTCGCATGCCAGACATGAGACTCCCAAAGCAAGTGCTCTACTCGGAGCTCCTTCACACCTTCAAAGCCTCCCTGATAAAGTGTGACATCCCCACTGACACCTGGGCGTCCCTGGCCAAAGATCACCCTAAGTGGAAGAAGTGCATCCGAGAGGGCGCTGAGCACCTCGAGTCTCAAAGCCGAGAGCATGCAGAAACTAAGCGCGGGCAGTGGAAAGAGCGTGCGGCAAACCAGTCCCACCCACCCCTTCCCTCAACGACTATCTGTCCCACCTGTGACAGAGTCTCAGGCTCTCATATAGGACTGTTCAGCCACCAAAGAACTCACTTCAAGAGTGGAAGCAAGTCTTCCTCGATTCCGAGGGTTGTTTATGATGATTGAAGATAAGAAAGAAATTATTATTTTAAAATGTTAACCCCTGGCAATAGCTAGATTTTGCCCTCGGGAAGAATTCCAGGCATGTCATTGTTAAAACTACCTCCATCCATTACTTCCCTGTTGTATCAGAAGTCTGTATTTCCCCTGTGCTTTGACAGCATTCTTTAATTCAGATCTTAAAAGAAGAAATTAAAATAAATTGACCCTTTCCTGGAAAGACTAAATAAAAGCTCTGGCAGGGCCAACAATACATTTCAGCTGGGGAGCCCCAACATACACAAATCGAAAGACTCCCTCCAAGGGGTGAAATTCCTCTTCTAATGGAAAAACAGAATATGCCATTTTCTCCATAATTAATGGGCCACTAATGAAATTGCAGGAAAGTGTGGCTTTGAACCATGTGATTGCTGAGAATAGAATTTAGTGGGTCACTAATTACAGAGAAAAAACAGACTTCCTCCCACTTTTAATTTAACAGCTTCGTTTCGTGTCTGTCTGAGCAAAGCTAAACATTGTACAAGCCATTCTGGGTCATAAGGAGAAATTACATTTTGCTTTTCATTAGAGCTAAGTACAGGAAGTTCCCGCCCATCTCTTCCATTTTTTTTGACTATACAAAGACAATAACAAATTTAAAAATATACAGACAAAAAGACTCACCTCTGCTGGGTTTGTTCTGATTTGATTGCAGAATTAATCACTTTTTTAATTTTAGGAATTGATTGCACCATCGTCTTTATCTGCCTCATTCATTGTTTGTGATGTGTATAGAGTGCCAAACAATCCAAGTGTGTACAGATGATTTCATAAATCAGCACTGAAGTTTCTTGACGAGCTACAAGCATTTGATAAAATTCTAGCGAACAATCTTAAAAAGGAACTTTTAGTCTTACCAGCAGTAGGTTTTGTGGCAGACTGAAATCCCAGGATGTTTGTGCACAGCCTGGTGTGTAATTGCCACAAAACACTACCATTTTGCTTAGTAGGGAAGGTTGCACTGGAGCAAACATCTTTGCCTACTGCAATGTGGATTTTTCCAGTACAACGTATGCCCTTTGTAGTAGTTTTAACAATTTTGGTTTTATAAATTAAAAACAATTGTACCAGCAGATGAAATAAGTGATGAGATAATTACATTGTGTTATCAATTGCATCTTTACACCTCCTGGAATGTATTAATTCTCAGGTAAGACAATTGGCCAGATCACAATGAGCATACTTACATTGCCAGTTTCATGTTGATGTGAAGCAGTTTCAGGGCAACACAACAGTAGCAGTAAAACTTGAGACTGATATTGATGAACTGACTCCAGAGTGCACAGAGATGAGAAACCAGCTTGAGTAGGTAATATCATACCTCATGGAGTATGTGTTGTATCCACACAATTGTATAATGTATGCATTGTAAATACACTCTGGTGCAAAGCTTCATTCTAAAAGTGTCCAGGCAGATCATTAGAGGCCATAGAGACAGTTTCAGCCACGCACCCTGAACGCCTATATAATGGGCGCCCAGGGTCTAATATGGCAGGCATTGTGTATCTACTCATTCCATGTTGGAAATGCGCCACTCAAGAGTACATGCAACCAGAGGGTCCCACCGGCTGTTTCAAGGCCCTTTGTCAAATTGATCTGTGAATGACTGCAGCATGCGCTGTGCTTGCTGCGGTCAGTTTCTTCAGATGCACAACAGCCAAACCAACGGCCTTGAAAGGAACTGAAAAGATAAGGAACATGTCTTACTTATCTTATTGTGGAGCCAAGAGGGATAAAAGTGCTCCGCAATAAAACCACAGGTCGCTGCTGGCCACCAATCCCACTGCAATTGCTTCCACTCCCACCGGACTCTCCTGCGACTAGCGAGCTACCTCTGGGGCCGTGACTGGCGCCCGCAGCTCAATTACACTATCCCAATAAAATTATATATATAATATCCTGTTGGATTCCACTGTTAAGAGCTGTAATTCCCTCTTTGGTAAAATTATTATCTTCACTGAATATTGTATATGACTTATTTCAGATTTCCAGCATCCGCAGTATTTTGCTTTTGTCTTGTATATAACTTCTTGGTTGTACATAAACTTGGTGTCATATTTGACCCCAAGATGAGCATGCAACCACATATCCATGCCATCACTAAAATTGCCTATTTCACCTTCGTAATATCGCCTGACTCCACCCCTGCCTCAGCTCATCTGCTGCTGAAATTCTTATTCATGCCTTTGTTATCTCTAGACTTGACTCTTGCAACGCACTCTCGGTCAGCCTCCCACGTTCTACCCTCCCTAAACTTGAGGTCATCCAAACCTCTGCTGCCCATGTCCTAACTCGCACCAAGCCCTATTCACCCATCACACCTGTGCTCGCTGACTGACATTGGCTCCTGGATAAGCAGCGCCTCGATTGTAAAATCTTGACCTGGTTTTCAAATCCCTCCATGGCCTAACCTCGCCTTATCTCTATAATCTCTTCCAGCCCTACAGCTCCCCGAGATCTCTATACTCTGCCAATTCTGGCCTCTTGACCATCCCCGATTTTATTCACTCCACCATTGGCATCCATGCCTTCAGCTGCCAAGGTCCTAAGCTCTGAATTCCTCCCTTAAACCTCTCTGCTTCTCGTTCCACCTTTAAGACATGCCTTAAAAGCTAACTCTTTGACCAAGTCTGTGCGAATATTTCCTTATGTGGCTTGGTATCAATTTTATTTTCATAATGCTCCTGTGAAGCGCCTTGGGACATTTTATTATGTTAAAGGCGTTATATAAATGCAATTTGTTGTTGTTATTGTCTGTTGACGCATGCTGTTTGTTCTGCAATACAGTTTTCTTTACAAAAAGTTATGATGCATAAGTCTTTAAGTATAAATTCTAATGTTTCACTGATTTGCCAAAGAGGGCATTACAGCTCTTAACAGTGAAATACAACAAGTTTAATTGAATCATCATAAGAAGATCTGTTAGAAGATAAAGCAGATAAAGGAGTGCATCTGTGATTTGGGATATTTGCAGAGTGCTGGCGTCTATGTGAGTTGTGGTTGGCGGTGGGGTGAGATGTGGTCTGTGAACTCGGGAGTGGTTGTTGGGCAGTAACATCTCTCTCTACTTGTGTGCGGGGGGGGGCAGTGGCAGATGGTCTTCGCGAATTGTAGGGGGGAGGATTAGGTGGAAGAGAGACTCTGAAAAGAGGAGCTAAAGGAGGAAGAATCCCTCTTTGAAGAGAAAGTGGCGGTCAGGTAGCTTTTGAAGAAGTGATGGTCTAGTTGGTCTGTTGAATATGGATAAACCTAAATATCACCTATTATTTCCTATTATTTTTGTATTAAGTCTATCAATTGTGAAGTTAAAAAATGTCCATAATTAGGCAGGAAGCACAATATTAATGTTAAAAATTAAAAACTTTCTGGTTAAGCATTCTCCAGACCACTTTAAAAATGCATGTAAGTGGGGATGGGGGAGGCATTTGGAATGATTGTGTACAATTCTACAATTATCTATGACCCTGGTGATTTATACAATATTTTCACAAGGTATTTTTAATTCCACAATTTCATTTACTTTTAATTTTGTTTCTCTTCTCTCCTTTTTTCTGGTTTGGCTGCAGCATGTCTTTTCCCACCATAGTCCTTAGTCCTCTGATAACAGGACCAACCACTAACAGAGAGCAGAGAGTCGGGATAAATGGTTAATTCTCTGGTTGGCAACCAGTAACTAGTGGGTTGCCGCAGGGATCAGTGCTGGGACCCCAACTATTTACAATCTATATTAACAACTTGGAAGAAGGGACTGAGTGTAACGTAGCCAAGTTTGCTGACGATACAAAGATGGGAGGGAAAGCAATGTGTGAGGAGGACACAAAAAATCTGCAAAAGGACATAGACAGGCTAAGTGAGTGGGCAAAAATTTGGCAGATGGAGTATAATGTTGGAAAATGTGAGGTCATGCACTTTGGCAGAAAAAAATCAAAGAGCAAGTTATTATTTAAATGGAGAAAGATTGCAAAATGCTGCTGTACAACGGGACCTGGGGGTACTTGTGCATGAAACACAAAAGGATAGTATGCAGGTGCAGCAAGTGATCAGGAAGGCCAATGGTATCTTGGCCTTTATTGTAAAGGGGATGGAGTATAAAAGCAAGAAAGTCTTCCTGCAGCTATATAAGGTATTGGTGAGGACACACCTGGAATACTGCGTGCAGTTTTGGTTTTCATATTTACAAAAGGATATACTTGCTTTGGAGGCAGTTCAGAGAAGGTTCACTAGGTTGATTCCGGGGATGAGGGGGTTGACTTATGAGGAAAGGTTGAGTAGGTTGGGCCTCTACTCATTGAAATTCAGAAGAATGAGAGGTGATCTTATCGAAATGTATAAGATTATGAGGGGGCTTGACAAGGTGGATGCAAAGAGGATGTTTCCACTGATGGGGGAGTTTAGGACTAGAGGGCATGATCTTAGAATAAAGGGCCACCCATTTAAAACAAAGATGAGGAGAAATTTCTTCTCTCAGAGGGTTGTAATCTGTGGAATTCGCTGCCTCAGAGAGCTGTGGAAGCTGGGACATTGAATAATTTAAGACAGAAATAGACAGTTTTTTAAATGATAAGGTGATAACGGGTTATGGGGAGCCAGCGGGGAAGTGGAGCTGAGTCCATGATCATATCAGCCATGATCTTATTGAATGGCGGAGCAGGCTCAAGGGGCCATATGGCCTACTCCTGTTCCTATTTCTTATGTTCTTATGAGATGTACAAGAGCAGCATTGAGTGCCGAGCCTTCTCATTTTCTCTCTATCCCTGTAAGGAAGCCCTTGACTTTAATTGGAGGTTCCTCCTGCTAGCATAGTTGAAATTAGAAGCTTAGCACACGGGGATTCATCTGCACAAACCCGTATCTGCTATTCCATAACACAATGCAGACGCCTACGCCAAATGGATTGTGTGTGCCATTTTAAATTCAAGCACATCCTCTGCGGGCAATGTTCGCCGCCCATGGTCTACCGGATGTCTTGGTCAGCGACAATGTCCCGTGCTTCACAAGCACTGAATTCCAGGACTTCATGGCAGGCAATGGAATCAACCATGTCAGAACGGCACCGTTCAAGCCAGCCTCAAACGACCAGGCGGAACGAGCAGTGCAGATAATCAAACAGGGGGTGCTCAGAATCCAAGCTGGTTCCCTACAAAGCCGCTTATCACACCTCCTGTTGGCCAATAGATCCCGACCACACTCGCTCACAGGAGTTCCACCCGCAGAGCTGCTAATGAAAAGGACGCTTAAAACCAGGTTATCCCTTATACACCCTACTATGAAAGAAATTGTTGAGAGCAGGTGTCAGTCACAATGTGACTACCATGACAGGAATGCGAGGGCGCGAGATATTGATGTCAATGACCCTGTTTTTGTCCTTAATTACGCTGCAGGGCCCAAATGGCTTGCAGGCACTGTGATTGCCAAAGAGGGGAATAGGGTTTTGGTAGTTAAACTTACCAATGGACAAATCTGCCGCAAATACGTGGATCAAACTAAAAGGAGGTTCAGCAACCCCATAGACGAAGCAGAAGAAGACACAACATAGAGTTTACTCCTCCACAGGTGACCAAACACCGGAACCAAGTGGAGGAGAGCCCAGTCACTTTGGGTAGTCCGGACAGGCCTGAGGCACCGCAAACAGCAGACACTCAAGCCAGCGCCCAACAACCGGAGCCCCAACTCAGGCGCTCTACAAGGGAGACTTAACCTGTGACCCCAATAAGACTTTGCGGGGGAGGTGATGTCATGTATTCAACTATCATTGTAACCCATGTATAAGCTGACCTAAGTTGTACACCTTGAGAACATTGACCACAAGGGGGTGAGCTTGTGGGAGACACTCCTAACCTGGACTTTCAGGTATAAAAGGGGAAGCTCCACCCACCTTCATCACTTGAGGTCTTGGTAATAAAGGTAACTGGTCACAGAGTGACCTTCTCTCAAGTATGGGCCTCTTGTGCATTTATACTGTATAGTAAGGACATATCAATCTTTAGGCTAAATAAGGTTATTAGTTGGTTTTCAAAGAATTTCACTATTTAATGTCCCATGATGGAAAGATTTTTCCCCTGATAAAACTGCTGAGAGAAGAACTATTTATTTCAATTCCTCAAATTCACAGCACCAATTTGAGTCCTTTGCAGCTTTCCAAATACATCTATGTTTTTTATATTGTATAATGACTAAAAAAAAATATTCTCACAGCTCTCCCAATGACTCATCTGGTTTATCTAGAGAGTAGCTGCAAGGTCCCAGATTTGATCCACAGTCCAGGCTGGGCTTAGCTGACCTAGTGGTGGTCGGGATATTACACTTAGCTTCATGGGCCCTGGGTAAGAGAAGAGGAAAAATAGGTTGTGATTCGTGCTTGCGATCCAGCAACCCTTCTGGAAGTGCGCATAAATGAATTTTAAGTGAGAAAAGATCGGGCCTCGGTGGTGATGACCCTCCAAAGTTGAATGGCTGGCTGACACTCTAGCCTGATGAAAGTTCACATGTGAATGATGACCATTTAGGCAAGGCACTGGCGGCAGGGGGGGCAACTGCCACCCATCCAACCATGCTCCAGCAATGAACCGATGCCTTCCGGCAAAAAGAAGGGGAAAGAATTGAGAATTATAAAAAATAATTATTCTCTGCCCATTTGTGTTGTGGAATATTATAATGCAAAGATAATTTTTAAGTCACATGAATTCTACAATGAAAGACACTTTAAGGCTGAAAAGAAAGAAAGACTTGAATATATATAGACTGCCTTTCACGACCACCGGATGTCTCAAAGCACTTTACAGCCAGTGAAGTACTTTTGGAGTGTAGTCACTGTTGTAATGTCGTAGCTAACTTGCACACAGCAAACTCCCACAAACAGCAATGTGATAATGACCAGATAATCTGTTTTGTTTTGTTGATTGAGGGATAAATATTGCCCAGGACACCAGTGATAACGCCCCTGTTCTTCTTTGAAATAATGCCATGGGATCTTTTATGTCAACCTGAAAGCAGACAGGACCTCGGTTTAAGGTCTCATCTGAACGACAGCACTTCTGACAGTGCAGCACTCCATCAGCACTGCATTGGAGTATCAGCCTAGATTTTTAAAAAATGTGCTCAAGTTCCTGGAGTAGCACTTGAACCCACAGTCTTCTGACCTAGAGGTGAGTGTGCTATCCATTGAGCCCACAGCTGAGTGTGGGGAGACCATTATCACAAGGAACGATAAGGAATCTGAATAGAGCCTCCTTTTTGGTTTGCTTCAAGAAACTCTTCCACATGCTGCCTACCTCTGTCAGAAGTAGGGACTCACAGCTGAAAGTTCACATTAATAAATAGACACAGTGCCTGAGCAGTGATAGCAGACAGGCTCACAACCAATGTTCCTCACATGGTGAGTTATCACTCTTTGGTCATGTCACTACCCTGAGTGGAGACCAACCAACTACTGATGAGCAGGGCAGGAAAATCGGGGAGACTGATGTTCTGACACTACATTGGCATGTTCTAATAGCCAGTTTCACAGTTACTTAGTCGGGGGGCTGGAGGAGATGTTGTGTGCTACAGAGACCCGAAGGAGAAAAGGGGAAAATTAAACATAACTGATTTCTTATTATAAACACATATTCTAGAAAAATAGCATTGGTACAGTAGAAGTACTGATGCTCTATATTTAATACAACTTGTGGAGTTCATTATTCTTGTGTGTGGTCAGTTATATTCACTGTTAAGTCTATTACAGCACCTCAGAGGATCCTCTATTTAACTCAAATATTATAGTTGTAGTTGTTACCATTTATTTTGTGCAGTCCTCAAAAAGCATGAACGAGCTTGGTAAAATTGGTTGTTACATCAGCAAATCGGGTTAACAATCTATTTGTTTAGTTAAAAAATAGTTGTTTTATCAAAAAAGCTCCTGCCTCTTACTGCCACGGCTCACACATTGGTCGCTTGGCTGCTCCCAACAAGAAATTAATGCCTTCAGGGAAATGGAAAGGGGGAGGAGAAAGTAGCGGAATAACAAATAGAAAGAGAACTTTTTTTTTAAAACTGCTGAAGCATCTCTTTGCTAAAAAGGGAACTTCTTTTTCAGAAAGCAGTCTGCAGAATATGTTGCTTTTATATGATGGCGGAACTTGTGGTAGGCCCAGAGATCGGTAGGCAGGTTTTGATTCAGAACTTGCATAGATCCATGCACAAAGGGCAGGGATTTCATCTACCGAGGCGGGAGAGAGGTGGGTGATGTCTGGGGTGGGCTGTTATCCCACTCTTGGCTCCATGTCGGCTTCCCTCATGACTTTCCCCTGATTGGGCTTGTTAAGCCCGCCCTGCAAGGTTCCTGGCCAATTAAAAGGAAGCGGGTCCGATGAGGTCATTTGATGACGCGTCATCAATCAGTTTCCTTAAAGTGACATGTGCACATTGATTTTGACAGTGGTGCTATCAGTGTGCTTCTGCTTTGAAGTTCTGCAAACACTGACAAGCACTGCACAAGGTGCACGGCTGCACTCAGGCTCTCCCATGACTTATAGACGGAGTCACAGCAAGCAGGTGGTTCTCTTCCCTTCCAATGGGCAGAAGAGACCTCCCCAGGACACCAACGCATATTGCACAGGACTGCAGTAGGGATGTGGTCAGGAGGAACTGGCTGCAGTGGTGCAAACCTTTCAATGATCTCAATAGACCACAAAATGTTACTACAAAGCCACACTCATCCTGCTGTGCCACTCATCACAACCCCAACACTCTGCCTTCCCTACCCTACTCCTGCACATCCTTACTCACACCAACTTACCTTGCACCTCCAACCAGCTGTCTCTAGCTACATTATCACATCCCCATTTCACTAGCCACCACTTACACTCACCCTCAACCTTGTCCAATCATACCAACTACCAACACATAAGCCCCACTCCTAGACCTGAGCAAACAATTTAGGTTGGCACATCAGTGCTGCATTTTAGACTGAGATGTTAAAACAAAGGTCCCATCTGCCTACTCAGGTCAATGTAAACAATTCCAAGGTACTACTTGAAGAAGAGCCAAGAATTCTGGTGCTTTAGCCAACATTCATCCCCAAAATAATTCCACCAATACAAATTAATGGGTCAACGGGTCACAATCTTACTTGTTATTTATGAGACTTTGCTATGTGCAATTTGGCTGCTGTGTTTGTCTACAACAGAGATAGCTGTGCAGTGTTCAATAACATGTTTCCAATTATGCTTTTCCTATTGCAGCAATTCCATTTTTCTTTTAAACAATTGGTTGTGAGACTTCCTTTGGCTCTACATTCCTGCTATTCATTTTCTGTTCAAAAGTAAGTGATCAGTTAAAACCTGTGCGTGGTTATTCCAAAACTCACCCTGCTTTGAACAAAGGAAATTCAGTTGTACTTCACTGAAAGTGGCTGCCTTAATGCATGTGCCATTATTGGTCTTTGAAGAGAGTGCTTGTACTGAATGCAAACTATAAAGAGATATTATTGTAAAAACTAACATATTGTACACACTCATACAAAGTACCACAATCCATTTGCTGGGTGGAATGAATTTATTAACAGTGCTGTACCATTTCATGTGCTAGGAGCTAGACCTTTTCCTTAGTAGCGAAAAACATTATCATGATGTTTAAGTTCCAAACTTTCATCAGATTCCTATTAGTTGCAACAAAGTCATGTGAATTTATTTTTGTTCCACTCTGATGGTTCAAACTCATGGTTGTATGGTGACCTAGAAGTTCAGATTTTGCAAAAGAAATCAGCCCAGAAAGTTAATGTTTAAAACATTCTGGCACAAGTGAAGAATTTATTAAAACTGTTTCTGTTAGCAATGTAACAATAACTTGCTCTTCACATAGAAGAAGCTCTCAGTATGCCTTACATGCGGAGAGATGGAAGCCTAGGAATTCAGTGGGGAATATCGAAGCCACAGTTCAAGAGATTGGTTTTTAGGAGACTTTTGAAAACAAGGAGGGAGGAACAAGTGAAATAGTTTTCAGTGAGAATGCCAGAGGCCAGAGTTATAGTTACTGAAGGATCACTCTCTGATGGTGAAGCAGAGGGATGGAGAACAAGGAGCAATCCAGAGTCAGAGAAGTTGAGGGTGAGGAAGAAATATATGATGAGAGATGTTTATTCAGTTAGGCTGGAATGTGGAACAAGACTGTAGAGAGAGTTGAAATTATAAGGACAAGAACCAACCTTGGATTCGATGGTAGTTGTAGGAAGGTAGAATATTGTCCATAACTATGTGGAACAGAATAATTATTTGGAAATGATGTTGCGATGTAAATGATGAATTGAATAGGACCAAGGATGGAACCCTGGATGTTCTGAATATTATCTTCATCCCAATGTGTAGGACAGGACAGATACCGAGCACATGGTAATACCAGAACTCATTGGAATTACTAAACAAATCCTTAATGGTAAAGGTGCACTGTTGGTATTTTCACTATCTCTGAAAGTGATACTTCACATCAGTAATAGAAAACACCAACAGTGTTGTGTTTCGGAAATTTACTGAAACTAAATCAATGATACTCAAAGAATAAAGAATAAACACACTGAACAATACGTAACTGAGAAATAAATTCCCTGATTGACATGGGACCTGCATGGCAGATGAGGGTTACGCAGCTTCAACTTCAGCAAGGGGACTGTTATTTTTCAGTATTCTACATACATAGGTACTTGGAAAATATTTATACAGTTTCTACTACACCTGCGGCAAAATAAAATACATTTTAGGGCAAGGTGATATTTATAACGTCAGGTAACCTGAGCTGATGAAATGCCAGCAATATTGCTTGCAGATGGAAATAACCATAGGTATAGCATCACTAGCATATTCCATTAGGTCACAGTCAATTCCTGTTGCTCTTGCACTCTTCATGAAGGCCTGCAACATAAATTCTCTCCAGTGCTCATAAACTCCAGCGCTCTCAGACTTCTGACAGATAAAAGAGTTCAGTGTCACTGGTAGGTTGGCCTGTATGTGCTTTTCTCTAATGGAACAGGATGGATAGGAAAAATGGCCTTTCTCATTCTCTATTACCGTATGGTTTGTTTGCTTCTCCTATTCCTGAAAATATTCATCTCCCCCACCCTGCCCCCACACCCTCCTCTCCATAAGGTGTTGATTCCTTACTGTGGTATGGTTCCATGGGTGGCAGCAGTTCTCTGACACCAAGTCAAAATGATTTTTTTTTAATGGTTCTCAGAATGTGGGTGACATTGTTATGGCCACATTTATTGCCTATCCTTAGTTGCCTTGATCAGATGGTGATTTGCCGCCTAATTTAACCCCTGCAGTGCTAGTCTATATGTGAACCTAGATGATTAATTTGACTGCGGAGCTGTCACAGCCAAGCTTGATCTGGTGTTCATATGACATCTATATACATGTATTTCCAGTAAGGGTAACTGGATTATGATAAAGAACAGGAATATAATTCAATTAAATAAATCTGGTATTAAAAAAAGCTAGTATAAGTAATGTTAATCATGAAACTATCGGATTGTTGTAAAAAATCCATCTGGTTCACTAATGTGTTTTAGGGAAGGAATTCTGCTGTCCTTAACCGGTCTGGCCTATATGTGACTCCAGACCCACAGCAATGTGGTTGACTCTTAACTGCCCTCTGAAATGGCCTTGCGAGCGGCTCAGTTAAGGGCAATTAGGGATAGGCAATAAATGCAGGCCAACCTACCAGTGACTCTGAACTCTTTTATCTGTCAGAAGTCTAAGAGAGCTGGAGCTTATGAGCACTGGAGAGAATTTATGTTGAAGGCCTTCATGAAGAGTGTAAGAGCAACAGGAATTGACTGGCCTTGCCCACATCCTGTGAACAAATTTTAAAAAAGGAACACTGGCCAATTTTCCTCTCTCTAACTCAGGGGCACTGAAACTGATTGTAAAGTGCCTACTGGCCCCTCCTAAGATTAACTAACTGGGAACAGATCAGGCCTTATGTTTTATAATTACTGGTCATTATTGGCCTGTGTTGTTTAGTTATATAAAGTCTAATGCAAACTTGAGATTAAGGCTTTATCCCTGGTCCAAAGTAACCTCTTTGGTCTAAAATATGATCAATAAGATCAATGTGAGCTCTTCTCTATAATTCTGAAGGAATAAATCGTTCTTCTTCTGAGAGCAGCAAGGAGCTATCATAGTCACATTCCTTAAATGGGAAAACTCCCATCATGCCTGCTTGCCTCCCAACAGGCCTAGTTTGGAATAACTTTCATCAACCTCTTCCATTCGTATGAACTAGCAAATGAAAATCATAGGCAGGGATGTCGTACAGACTCCTGAAGAGAAAGACATTTCCCATCCTACCTCTGACTGAAACTATTAACAATTTATTAATGTTCCTTCATATGAAGAAGATTCTGTTTAAGAAGCCTTCGTTGGAAACTGTCATCTTCCAGGCCCAACAGACAAACCTGCTAAGGTTCTCATGTTAATCACATCTAACTAATGAAAATGAGTAATCTTGATCATTTCAGGTAAAAAAAAAACTCCAGAAAGAGGACTGAGGAGATCTTGGGGAGGGGAGTAAGAACTAGCCAACCATTCAATGGCAGATTCATCAAACTGAGACCTCCCCTTCACCCTGCTCAATCCAAGCTATAGCTGAAAGAGGATTAAAAGTGATGTAAAGTAAGAGACTTGTGTAAAGAAGTTGAGGTGCAACTAATAGTGAGCAAGGACAGAGAGATAAATTTGACCAGTTAAATCCAAAATAGACTGTACAATTGAGAAAGTATTTCTAAGTACAGCTGCTAATTTCTATTGCAGTTGATATAAATACAAGTTGTTGTTGTTTTGTACCAGTTATATTATGGTCTTTGTAATTCTGCTGTTAGGAATGAGTGCATTTACCTACATTCACATGTATAGGTCTACTCCAACAGGTGTCACAGAAGCAGTATGTCGGTGGCATTCAAGGCAGTGAGTAAATGGAGTATGTTGACAAAATGCTATTCGGCAATCCGTTTGTGATCCTATTATCAGTAGAATAAAATGGATGTCGCGGTTTGTTAGAAAGCTTTTTAACTGTTTCTTGGCCTGTGTTGAAGCCAGTCAAGGCCGGACGACAGAGGGTCATCTTGCTCCCTCTGTAATGAATGCTAAAGGGTCCACAATGAATTGAGCCTGATCAGAATCTGTGTAAGGTCTCAGTGGAGAGCCTTGGAGTGTATCTCTAATTGCACTCATTTGATAGTCTTGCCCAGTTGGAACACAAAGACGTGGCGCGGAGAGATACACAAATGTCAAGCTAATGCAGTAGAGGGAGCTGTTGCGACACTGAGGCGGAAGTACATTGCTGGAGCAGTGCAAGTGGACCTCAGAATTGCAACTGAACGATGGAACAGGGAACCTGACAAAGCTTGATACCACTTCAAGTAAAGGGGTAAACATTCCATTCCCCGGTACTGTCATTCTTTACCTTAAAGAAGTAGCCATTAAAAAAAATCAATAATTAATGGATTGTCAACATTATTTTTACTTCACAATTGAATCCTGTTTTACTCTGCAACATCCGTGACTTTCTATGATAGTCTTCCAACTACCAAGACATCAGCTAAATCCTGCAACAAATTCAGGAAATATTTTCACTAATTTAAATAACATCTGATCTAGCAAATAAATATATATCTTAATTAAATTAATACAACTGAAAATTATAATCGAATTAAGCTGCATTTCTATAGTATCAGAATCGAAACAGATTAGCAAAAGCAATGCATTAATGTTATATTATGTAGTTTGTTGAGCTGGTACATATTCAAATAATTAAAATAGCTCTAACACAATCCAAAGGCCCAATGGCTATAATAAATAATTAAAATAATTTCGGGGAGTCTTCACCAATTTAAGTAACGACTTAGACAGGCCAGGAAAGTATTTGTAGGTTTCATTTATTGCAGTTCTGCGGGATTCCGTCTGATGATCATTCTAAAACTGCCGTCTTATTTTTCTGAACTTTAGGATTTAAATGCATTCCAGGCGAATTCTTGATTTATTCTGGCTGACTGCATTCACAATGCTTCATTTCGATAGGTTAAGCAGAAAGATGAATGAAAACCTGGGGTTTCGCATATTTTTTAGAACCTTTGGCTGAAACTCCTCCGAAAACGAAATTCAATTTCTCAGACAAAAAGATTATTGATGTAAAATAGCGAATGTCAACACTAAGCAGCGGAACAGGCTATAGTGAGGATATTTACTGGCGATTTGTGTTCGGAATTAAAATGTTAAAGTGGGAATCAGCTATCAGACCAATCTCACAATTCATACTTGGCGTGTGGCAATGTGTTCAATGGTCATACAGAAATGCGCCAATCTTAAAATACTTATGAATTATATAGAAAGATACATAGACAAATAATTGTTTTGAGTGCACATTGACATTTAGTAAAAAAAACACATGGATGTAGATTTTGTACAGATTTGCTAGAGAGAGATCACGTTCTTTAATAAATCTAGAAATCTGGGTTCAGGCCGGTCTACTGACCTTATCCCTCTCTCCAATTGGAAATGTTTTAAAAAGTAATGTTCATTTAAAATATTAAAATACAAAAGTTGGATTTAATAAAGTATTATATTTTAATTCTCAACACCGCACACACCCCATCTAATAAGATATCTAAATAATTCGTGGCAAATGAGATTTCACAGAACACCCAACTATTCCAAAGGAGGAGATTACCTTTTTCTCTCCTTTTTAACTGACGCACGACAGGCCTACAATGATGTAGACTTCTACCTGGAGTCAGTGTTCAGACGTTCAGTGCAGTGTCATTTCGCTGGAGGTGGTTTTGAACGGGACAATTTGTCTCGATTTAAGACAACGGGACTGGGGTCGGATTGCACTGAATAATAAAGTTCAGTGCGAAGAGTTTGGAATGTTTAACCACAGACAAGTATGCAAATAAAAACACACGGAAATCGCCTCAAGCTTTGGGTTGTAATTACAAATCGATTTAAAATGTTGTGTTCCCATTTCTAACCACAGAAATAGGCCACTGCTTTCTGGAATTAACGCTGGAATATCAGATTCTGCCTCCCATCCTTATTAACACAGCCTGATGAAATATTAAATATCTAATCTGAACGTGCAACAGAGAATCAGCTGATTTTGTAGGAAAACTGCAGGATTTTTTCGTTGCATTATAAGTGCTTATTGTTTTACATCCGAAATGTGCTGGCGCATTCTTCATATAAAATGGCAGTTTCTCTTTCTGGTAAGTTCGAGGCAAAATTCGACTGGTTCCTTGTGTGTGCGGCGCACGGCTTTCTCTGGTTTTAACTCGACTTTCCTTGAGCGGGATTGGGGAGATTGGGAGACAGATCTCACTGGTGGCAATCACATGCTTTGGGAAATTAAACATCGACGCAAATGAACTGGAGAAGAAACTCAAAAGCACGCACAGCCCTCCGCCGAAAAATGTAGACAATTCCTTTATGTGAGACGTTTGCCTAAGCACTAATTGATTTCCAGTGTATTCAGATCAGAGCTGATGGGCTTTCCTTAATATAGACATATGATAAATGTTACTGTCCCAGTTAAACTCTGCCTCCATAGGGAGAGCCCGATCAGATGTTAAAAAGGAACTGATTACACTGCCCATAGGCTGGATCAGCCAGATTTATATTACACTTCAGATCTAAACAGGACACGGTAGAATTCTAGTTGTATTTAATAAAATTTCACTTCTAGTATTTTGTTGTCAAGGACAATAAAGATTGCTGAATACACTGCCCGGGCTGCACTCCATAACACCAGGAGTCACTATTTTGCCAGAACGCCATTTTGTTACGGATGCCATATTAAAGTGTGCGTTATTTTAACATGTAGACATAAAATGATTCTATACAGTGTATGTATTTTATAATGCAATATGCATAGGGGTAACCAGACATTAATAAGTGGCGTTTAACTCGAGCATCTCTGGATGTGTCAGAATGTCACTTTCTGTGTGCTGAGCTGTTTGGGGTGTACAGTATTGCATCCAATGGATAGGTTTGTGGGGCATACTTAGCATTATATTCTTTGACGGAATTCGAATTCTAGTCGTTAAAAGCATTAAGAATGTTTGTAATATCATTATTTCTCAACTGTTGCTTCTTTATCTGAACCTCTCTGCCACGCTGGGGTGTTTTATTGTCGTTGGACGATGGTCAATAATGAACTACATTTGATACTCACTCACGCTGCCGAGTAGCTGAGAGAAACGGTAGCTACCATTTTCCGCATCGTTAAACGAGCTGAGGGGGATACCTATTCTGATTCATTTCACTAATATTTTCACGGCTGTTCATTCCCGATGTGTTGGTTACAATGTTTATCTTGAAAGAAAGTTACTATTCTCAGTGTTGAAACCACACACCGGAACTCGCATTATGTCCAAAACGTTAGGACACTCTACATGTAGTTTTATTTCCCTTTGGCTTTTGGAAACAATTTATAAATCAAATATAAATGTTCACGGGTCATTAGAGAAACGGTGTAACGCCGGGACTAAAAGGGACAGTGTAAGATTCAGAATAGTGTCTGTTGGTATAATTGGGTCTGAAATCTAAATGCTCATATGATTAAAATCCTTTTTAAATCGCAGAAATCACCACCACGCATGGCTGCAGCGTTTTCAACAAGGCTCGCCCGTTAACAGGAGGAATGGTTACTTCTGATCCCCGTGTTCACAGCAATTCGAAGCCCGGCCGGTTCACCTCAATAAATCCGGCCCACCGGCCCAGTCCTCCCAGACTCTGGCATTCCACACACGGCTACCTTCCATATATTAAAAGGATTGTCTTTTCACCTTGCCGCTGTAACAAAGGGAATCATGAGACCCTCCTGGGTAATGCTAATGGAGTGCTCGTTAATCGGATTTTAACAACTTTACACGGCTTTTCCGTTCTGCTTAACCAAATGAGGTTAGGTGCCGATGTTTAATCATGTCCTTGCAGTTTAATGTAAAACGGGGTGCGCTGCGCTGGGTTCGTGCCTGGGATTCGCTGAAAATACATTTATCTTTACCGTAAAAAGTGTCCAGTTGTTATCTGGTTTCTTTCACATGCAGTTTGTATTTGATGTGTTGTCATTATTGCAATCATACGCTAATATTCTGTTATTACTGTTAGTAATACAATTTAAAACTCGTATGTTTTCAAACTTAAATTCACCCGCTACGACATGGTTCCCAACACTTATCGGTGGCTAGTTTATGCTTGTATTACACAAATGTTATATTTTAAAATATATTTTAAATACAACACCTGAATTATTGTCCAGAATTTATTCCAATCTTTCGAAACCGTATTAATGTCCAATGCGAACACCCCATAATATTCCCGACTGGACCAGAACTCCGCGCGGTAAAGAAATACCGAGACGGATATCTGCTAATTTGTGAGACTATTTAAGCATTACAATTTTCAAATCATACGTCCTGCCTTGTAAATGATTAGTTCTTTGAGTATTATCAGAAACGACATTATAATCTAACCCCCAAAATAATCTAATCACGAACTAATGTGTCTCTACGTAGCCTAGTTTTACTAATAATTAACGCCATGTTTTATTGAAGTGGCCTCTCAGAGTAAACTAGCCCCTGTGTCTTTCACTTTTCCCATTTATTGCAAACCAAACAACAATTGCCCTTGTCTGTTTGGGCTGTGGTGGTGAGGAGATACGAACGGATGGCTGGCTGGCTCCCGCATTCAACAAAAACAGCCAGAATTAGACTGGAGTGTGTGTATATGTCTCTTTCTCTCTGCACCCCACACTTGACTCTGGCGCGGAGAATCCCGTCCGAAATGTTAATTTTATTTGTTCCATGTTGTTACTATTTAACTTTCGTTCCGAACCAGCCCGACTTCCACCAGACTCCTCCGAATTCAGCAATTTAAAGCCAGATAACAACTTGTGGCAGCAGCGACCTTTGTAACGAATTCCAAAGCTCCCTCCGCAGCAGTTTGATAAGAGTCGGGCAAACCCCATTAATTGAGAATTTCAATATCGCGCCCTTCACTTAAGCTGCACTTAAAACAAGACCTGCATCCAGCAGGCATTCTGCCTGGGCCTTGTCACACGGCGCTTTTTGTTTTTTTTTGTTCTACCAGAACATGGCGCTTGCTAGTTATAAATTGTATTACTCTAACCGAAAGATCTTCAGAAATCCTGATCATTAATAGACTAAGAATCTCATTAAATGTAGGCAGCGCCTTAAATGGTAAAATTAAAAAATTTCAATCGGTTCCCAACGAAAGGTTAGAGTGTGGTTCATAATGTATAGGGGATCAATATGCAAAGTGGGCGTCACTTGGATACATGCATATATTTATATCTCTCTATATATACCTACATATATATTTCTACATATATATATATATATATACCTGTATATATATATATATATATCTATATTTATATATATACCTTTATACCTATATATATATAACGTTTATAAGGACAGACCTGTCTATTTAAGGTTCTATTTAAAGCGTTTCTATGTTACTTTTCGCTTTCCCAGGCCATCTCTATCAGCACCCCTGGATTTACAGCGGTTATTGGCATTGCTTTAGCTCGCTGTATAATCCCCATCCTGGTAACATATCGCAACAAATGGCTGATAGGTTGTCAAAAATAGTTATTGATTTACTCTCTTTTTAACTACTGGTGAAACTTCATCAATCGCAGGCGAGTAATGGAAAAGCCAAACGGCTCTTTTTGTATGTGTGTGTGTGTGTGTGTGTGGTGGGGGTTATTTTTCCAATAGTTGTTGTGGCAACCGTTGGTCAATCGGGATGTTTGGGGCCTTTGCAGAACAATCCTGCCGACATCTTCTATGTAAGGCCGGAATGAACGGTTTTGAACTGGTTGAGTGTAGCCTAAACCCATTCTCAGTGGAACTAAAGCTGCGCTTCCCAGCATCATCCCAGCTGCCCGCCCTATGTCTATACCTCCAGCTTACCAACAAAAGTCGAGCCCTGCTGTAACGGGGCAGCTCTCCACCCCTCCGTGCAGCATGTGGAGAGCTGCTCCGTTAAAGTTAAGGAGCTGCTGCCAGCAGCAGATTTGATTTCGTTCACTGGAACAATAGAGATGTGTGGAAAGAGAATTGACTGCAGCGGGCGCCGATCGGCCCTCTGGAAAGCTCAGTCGAGATGGTTTGGGATTGCAGGCTTTTGATCACATTTGCGAGCAGAGAGTGTATCTCCCAGTAGCAAAGGCAGAACTGCTGTGTGATCAATATTGACTCAGTTCAAACTGCACAAAGCCCTCTCTCTCTCTCTCTCTTTCTCATTCCCTCCTTCCCTCCCTCTCTCCCTACTGCCGCAACACATCGCACCGCCCACCCCGAAAAAATGGTTATTTTTAACCACTGAAAAATCGTCTTAACCTACAACTCCTATTTGATAGTCCTAATGGACAATAATTTCACGTTTATAGATACCCCATTATTACTGTGTCGTTTGCGTATGGCCCAGTACGGACTAGATCCCTACATATATGCAATGCATTTGATGTGTGTGTATATAATGCGTGCCTTGTTAAATAATAGATGCACCTTTATGTGGAGGATTTGCAGACCTGCAAGTGTTCATGCTATTGCTTAAGTAGGACTTTCATTTGGAAGAAAATATCTGGGAAAGATTCGGCATACACAGTGAGAGATATGAATAAATATTATGGTCTGTAATATGTGATCGCATATATATGGGACTGTGCATAAATCTGTATACAAATCTACGTATCGAGTAATTATTGTGTATATCTATATGTTTACAATACCAGTCCTGACTAGGTAAAAGATTACTGCATTATCTTTCAACAATTCTTAAAGGAAGGCTCCAAGCAATGTAGATACTGCTGTCTGCAAAACACAAGGAGATCTGTTCATTTTCGTTCATAAATGATATCAAGCTCGCCACTCGTACAAACAGTCCACCAGCGTATAGTTCCAAGCACAAGTAACGCGTTGGAATCCTTTTAAATAATTGATTGTTAATCTACAGTCCACAGGCACGGGATAAGAAAGTGAAGTGGAAAGGGTTAGATCCGTATGCAAACGCCATTTCAGCGTCCAGCATGTTTATTGATTGTATATTTACCGACTCGCACAACCACATCAGGATGGAGGGTTCAATTAAGTCACAGCATCACTCCTGCTTTGTGCTCTGTCCTGCTCGTGAAATCTGTACCGGCTGTGGGGAGGGAGGCAATACATCGGGTACCTGAAAATGTGTACCACCTCACCCTGAATGCAACACGTATAAATGAAGCTCTTCTAAGTGCATCTTTACTAATGCCTGGGCTTCCTACCAACACTGAGTATTAAAGCGCCATTTAATGACTAAGAATTCCCCCACCACTCCCCATTTCAAACGTCTGTCATGTATGATCCACCGGATTTGATGTGTGGCTATATTATTGTTGGTGATATCGTATTTGCATAGATACAGTCTTAGCCAAATATATATAGCAAAACTGCTGCTGAAAGCAGATCCATTCTCCTTTAGCACGAACCGACCTACTCAGTCACCAGCTGCAATGAAACTCACCTTGTGTGAATCTAGAACTTTGTATTCATATTACCGTGTGACCTCAACACTAGAAATGTAGACTTTGGGAGGGTCGCTGGTGTACATTTGCAACCTTTATAATTGGTGTGGGACGTTCAAATATACAATTGACAAAACACCTGTATTACCACGGCGCAGGTCAAATTAGAGCTGGTGTCATTAAAAAAAAACATGCCTGGTCGTTTTAAGCGAGTGTTTGAGACATTGCTCGAATTGCGACGATTTTTCGCGCATCGTCTTCTTTTCCTTTACAACCCTAATGAAATCGTGTTTCTAAACGCATCGATCCTCCAAGGTGTCCCAATCATTGCTGTTTAAACATGCAAATAGACCATTACATCTATAATATCTGAAACTACCCTAACACGTTCATTTGTGATTTTTTCCCCTTTTCTGCAGTCTCACCATATGTAACATTATCTGGCCGTGTACTGCCGTTTCAAAATATTTGAACAACCCTAAAAATCGATTTCTTTGACTGTGATGAATTCCGAATTGTAATTCGAAGCTATTGATTTTGTGGTTTGAAACGCGAACAATTCTGTCTCCCTTACTACTGGTAAAGAATCTTGGCTATTGCTACCGTTCATATGCATATCTTAATATCACTAGTAGGACATTGCGCCGACATTCCCAAGCCCCTTTATGATCATATGGAACAAAAGATTCCAAATAGGAAATCAACAATTATTCTAGTACAAGTAATACGTTAAAAAAGGCCCTGAAATGTCTAAATCCCAAAGTACTTGCATCTGATCTGATTGTTGGTGCAGAGATTGGGATAACAAAGAATCTTGAATCAAGGATATCCTTCAAGGAAAATGTTACACACTGCATCACGTCCATCATCGTTCAGCAGATGAATATGTCCTGGCAACAATGCATACCACATATACTAATATAGTGGTTAGGCTAGATTATGGCACAGAGGGTTTATTACCATTTAACAGGAGATCTCAAAATGTGGTATAAGACTCGCCAAGTTCTATCAGCGCTGTGCTAAGAAAATAGCCACTGGAAAATGAAAATGCTATAATTAAAAATATATATCGCAGCTCAGTGGCTAGACTCTGTATTCTTGTCAAACGCTTAGTTTAAAATGTTTGCATTTCATTTCTGTATATGTTACTAAATCCAGTAACATTTACCTCCATTGTGCTAATTTGTCCCAACTCTCCCATACTACATTTTGGAACAGAAATAAAACACAAACGCTCGATTGAGTTTAACAACAGAGACACTTAAAAAGCCAATTCAGGATAGTTTAAATCTTTATTTATCAGAGTCTTGTAAAACCAATGCAATCTGCATTACATTAACTGCTTTTCAATAGCGCATTGACTGTAACTAAAAGATGCCTCGATTCGCACCTAATTAAGGGGCAGGTAAATTGTGGGACACGTGGGTCCACATGGATTATACACCTGAGGACAGTACTGTACTGAAGATTCGTGCTTCTACTTAATGGGCAGAAAAGGCGGCTAAATGTGTCAGAGAGGGTCCAAGAGATGGTGGGTACACTAAATACATTGTCACAATGACCACGCTAGGTGGCCCACAACTCATTTTAAAAGGCCATTAAAGCATGCATGTCATTCAGTTACAGAAATAAATAGTTCATTGTACAAATAGAATAGAAATTACGTATTTCATATCAAGTATATACACCAACTGTCCTTAATAAAACGTAGCGTGATATGAGTCCCATTCAAATTTCTCAAGCTATTTTCTACCCAATAATCAAGATAATATGTTACCACTATTTCTAAAAGCAAAACGCAGCTGGGATAATGGACACAATCCCTTTCTTTCAGTATGAATGAGTTAATCTGCTGGAAACAAATTTGCTATGTGTTTATCGATACAAATCATCTAATGGACAGAAAGAGTTCCCTCGATATATCGTATATGGGGGAGAATGGGAGATTAAATAAAAAATTGGCCTTTCTGTGTGACAGCAGCAATGTTTGGAACAGGTAACAGCACATCTACTTTTATATCTGTGAGGTAACTCTATTTCTGCAGCAGATAATTATTACCATATTTACATATGCTAAACATGGGGGAGGGGAAGAGAAAAGGACAATAATGGGGAAACCCCTGGGGATCCTATAGTAAAATAACGAGTGTGAGAGGAATAGAGAACACCATGAATGTGTGCGTGTGTGTGTAATGCGCGCACACACACACAATGTCAAACAGAGAGACAAAGAAATACAAAGCGATAAATAAAATAAGAGGAAAATTAATATATAAAAATTGTGGAAATATATGTTGAAACATTTCCTCCATTTTATATAAAGGGAAGTCATTCCGTATTCTACACAAAGTTTTCTGTATTTGTTGCGTTTGTGTGTTTTAAGTTTGCATTATATGTTTTAAAAAACCGGCATATAAAGAAATCGACTGAAGCTCTGTATACTGCCCGTCCTACCTGCAAGCCTTAGGGCAGACATTCTTTGGAATTCAGGCTCCTGAAGCCACTTCCACATCCTCCTGAAGGTCTCCCGGCCGGATTTGAGTTTACTCCAGGGTTTGGGGTTCCTCAGCAGGTCTGAGAGGGTCCCCTGCGACCGGCACAGGATTCGCTGTGCAAAAATGGCCTGGGGGATGCTGTAGCGCTTCAGCTCGGCTGTGATCCTCTGGGCCACCTCCTTGGTGTTGATCTCCTCGACTTGGTTCGAGCTGTTGCCTTGAGATCCGGACACCGACGCCTGACGATCGCGCTCGGACGCCAGCATGGAGCCGTTGGTCTGCCCGTGGTGATGGCCGTGATGGTGCATCCCGTTCAGATGGGCCATCATCCCGGCTCCTGGTCCCGCCAGCCCCCTGGCAAGGTGGTCGTCGCCCCTGCCGAGCATCGTGGCGTGCGAATCAAAGCCATTCGGAGACAGCATCTTCTCGTTTGCCATGTGTCCGCCGTAAGGGGTCAGGGGCTGCTGAGAGTTGTGCAAAGTGCCCAGTCCGTTGGAGAGAGGGGACAGCGGCTGGCCCATGGTCGCCATGTCCTTGTGGTAAGGGCTGTAGAGGTTGCCCATGGATGGCAAGCCCCTCTCGTCTCGCATGAGGGTGAAGCTGCCACTGACATTGCCAGGCAATCTCTGGTGCGGATGGTGGTGATGGTGGTGGTGATGGTGATGGGGGTGGTGGAATTTGTCAGACACCGTCGAGATCGGTGGCAGGTGCTGGAGGGGCGTCAGCGTGGTGTAAGTGCTGCTCAGACTCATCCCAGGTGGGCTCTCGCAGGACATGCTCATGGCGGGGTGCAGGGGGCCAGACAAGCTGTGCTCCGGTCGGTAGTCGCCTCCTTCCAGGATGGAAGCCATGCTCGACACCATGGCAGGCCGGCCGTGGGAGGTGAGGTTACGGTGAGAAGCCTGGCGATTGTGAGAACTGTTCATCAGGTCGCTTGATTGGGTCACGCCGTGGATATTCCCAATATTCTCCATTGTAAGCTCCATGTTTGCTGTACTGGTTAGGCATCAATACCTTACTCATCCGTTCGATTGAGCATTGTGTAGGCTCGGATTCTCGAATTCTGTGTTACGGGCTCGCTCCGATCGCCTCTCTGACTGATGTGCTGGTCCTAGGGCTGATGTTTAACGGCTGCAGATTGGGGAGAGACAGAGGGAGCCAGAGTGTCAGTGCGCAATCTCACAGCCAACCTTGACGTCAGCAGTCCCACATCTCATTACTGAACTTCCGGAGCTTTTCTCCTACCAATGCGTTCGCTTTATAAAACTGGAAGTTTCAGATCAAACAATGCACGATTTCAATTATCTAAGGATGCATTATAGGTTCAGAACTCCCTGATCTGATAACGGACTACAGCACCTCACTTTAAACTCGCTATATATAGCTGCGGGCTGACGGTCGGCTCCTAATTAACCACAGCACACAGCTATCTCTGGCTGGTTGATTCTAAGCAAATGACTTTAGACCTGGAATGAGTTGTATAACTGACAACGGGTATCATTATGGAAAAGAAAGTTCCATCTGTAACATTTACTGTATCAGTTTGATATCTAAGAAAAAACAGCTCAAATTGAATATTAAAACTTAAGGACAATATTGTTTGATGGAACAATTATTAAAATATTTAGGTAATTTAAGCATCTTAGAAAGAAGTACACGTTGGTAGTCAAAGATCATTGACTGGGCAATTGGAATCTATACTTTTCGAGATTGTTAAGATGACTGGATCTTAGGATTCAATATCAAGCCTTTTGATGCTTAAGATTGAGATAGTTGACATGTTTTTTGATGCAGAACACATTCAAAACTTTCAGTAATATTTCCTTTCAGTAACATAGATTACATTCTATCTAGCTAGCTATCTATCATGTCTTAAATTCAAACCAACATCCTTAGATATTGTAGTTTTAATGGGGGCACACGTAGCAAGTCTGATGGCAACATTTGAGCAATTTTAGTATATTTTACGAAGTGCTTTATCATTTGGGAGAAAGTCCATCACTTAAATGTTTACAGTTTCCTCAAATCTTTAGCCCGGGGCGTCGACATCAGTGCATTTATTGAGGTGTTGTGAGGCAGTTCATAATCACTGCTCTTAACACACCTCGATTGTTAATACAGTATTTGCCAACACTTAGGAGTCTTTTTACACAAATCTGCCACTGCTCCAATCAATCGTTCGAATATGAAACATTCGCAGCTGCCCCAGAAGTACAGATACAACACAAACTTCAAAATACCACCGAAAGGCCTATTTACTAACAACACTTGGCAGCATTTGGAGGAGCAAGTTATCAGTAACATTTTATCACTTATATTGATAGATGCCAGCAATAGGGAAATAACGCGCTGATTAAAATTGGAAAACAGATCTTCAGTTCCATCGCACGATACCAATCAAACAACTCACAGGGATATAAACTTAGCGCTTGATAAATTAACTTTTATTTGAACTTGGTGTGGGCGGGGATTATTTACCTTGCAAATACAGTGTTTAATTTGCAATCGGTTGAGAGTACCTAAGGGGCTGTATTATGCTGTGGTGTCTAACTGTTCTGCTTACTGCCCATTGGAAAACAATCCACAATTGCGCTCTCCCCATTAAAACCTGCTAATTTTGGCGGAATAGCTCAGTGGTTTTAGTGCCATTTGTAAACGCCAAATGAGTTGATTAAAACCTCCTGGCTGACGTGTGAAGGACAAATTCTGACCTGTGGTATTGGGATCGGGGCAAAAGAAGGTCTTTGGGGAGTCAGAGCTGTAACCAGTGGTAACAGCATGAAAATATTGCATTAAGGGACTTGCCGAGGATTTGCAACATAAAGAAGTACAAAAATCCAGATGAGAACGCTTTGATCTTGAATATACTTAGGTCGAAGGTTTTCAAACAGCTCCACAACTTGAACTGCTATTTACTGAACATTACAACAATAACCATACATTTTAACAGCACAAATTTCAGGATATGCAGAAGTCTAGAGCAACGGAGAATAATCGCAGATGCACTTATGTGTAGGATATTCTAAATGCCCTGGACACAGTTCCTACAATGCACGAGATTCTCTCACACTGTATTCGTCGCCCCTGTCATTCACCCACCCCCTCAAAGAGAAGTTTATAGAAACTCTTTTTTTTAAAAATGTGCTTCGTGTGGTTTGGTTTGAACGATGAGTGGTGAACGGGCTACTTGGAAATCTGACAGTTTCAAAATGTAGCCTCAACACGTTGCATTCCTGATTTAAGAACTGTGAGCTTTAAAAGTGAGAGGGATGGGCTGTAGCAGAACTTTTGATTTGCAGCTTGCCTCCACCTGTACCTGGGGTGTTTCTCCCTCTTAGGTTCTGTAGCTCAGCTTCCAGATGTGGAGACTCTGAATTTTTTTAGTTCAATTTGCTCATTAACAATTTGTTCATTTCTGTTACAATCAATATCGAACGCAGTACCAATATTACCAGACGTGCAGGCAATGCGAGCATTGCTTTCTTTATTTCTCCTCGATCATTTTAAACAGTGCAAAAGTGCTACTTGATTGCAATGAATTTGGCTCAATTAGATGCAAATCCAGGATAATGGTGATTCTATGGCAAGAATGTTATCGCTCCTGTTTAATTGTGCTGCAGTAAACTCGTGTGGTAGTCCCTTTCATCACTTGCTTCTTGGGAAGAGCAGCCAAACCCCTCGTTATTTCTTCGTCCCCCGTTTTATAATTAACAAAATATAATTTAGCAAGCTGAATGCGCTCTTCATTCAAGCAGGGACCTGCAACACCTCATTGCTTCGCCCAAATCGATAAGATATCATTAGCCAAAGCGCAGCCAAATGTGCTGAAAATCAGAGAACAGAACGGATAAAAACATTGGTCATTTCCCATTATTACAATAAGTTGTTTTTTTTAATGAAAAGGGGTAGTGCAACTTTGAACACTCACTTCATATTAAATGTCATTGATTTACAGTGTGGAATTACAGTAGGATGATATAATGTCAGTGAAAGGCCCTTGTTAGGCCCCTTTAAAAAAAAGGTTGGATCCCTATTCTGGTCCTTACTTCAAAAAGATGGCCATCACTTGGCGTTTTAATTAATTAAACTCTAATCATTAACGAGGCTACAGCGTGTCGCTGCATTTGCTGAACTAATATTTGCAAATGGGACATTCCAAAAGAAATCTAACGTTTTAAAACAATTTCTTCCTAAGAAGCTGCTGTTTCAGCTGATCTGATTTCTGATCATTGAGAGAAGAAATTCCGCACACCGAATGATTTCTGCAAAAAATATGCCTTGATGTCTTATTAGCATTCACTTAAAAGTACGGAGTTGTAATTGTTGATTCAAATTTGCATGTAACCGGACTCCTTATTTCTCCCTGTTTAAGTGATCGCAAGCTGACGAGGGCCCTGATAGAAACAGTTTGGTTGTGCTTTTTATCTCCTAACCATCTGGCAGCTGCGATGGCCCGGCTGGGTATTGATCGTTTCTCTCTGCTTGTTCGCCCTGGCTCGGGTTAATTCTTATCCGCCTCTTCTCCAGACCCAGCAAATTCATCTCGGAATTATCTGTGGGGGAGAAAAAAACCCAGATCTGCTTCAATTATTTCTTACCAAAAAGAACTTTCCCCCGGTAAGTAAACAGGTGTTTCCACGGGCTGTCGGTGCAATCCGTGTAACTTTCATTCGCGTTGTTCGCTTTCCCGCTGTTGCCGTGTCTAGAGCAGGGACATCGGGGTAATTCCGCACCCCGAGTGTTCCATCTTTAACTCTCAAATTCGGCCTCTACATAACCAGTCCAAACAAGTCGGAGTCAATCCTAGCGTTTTAACGCGAGACTGTGACTATGATAATTGCACACCCTTCATATTACACTGGGTATCGTTGGAAATGGAGACTGCATAACTATCTTAACAAGAAACAGAAATTAAACCCTTTTAAAATGAAGTACAGAACATCATATGCATCCATAGATACCCTGTTCTCCTGTATTTACATCACCTATACAAATTGCTACCATCTTATGCAGCAGTGCAATTACAGAGATTAATAAGTCGCCATTAAAGTCTCATTAATATTGCTGCATGTGATTCCCCACGAAGCCCGATTTTTTTTAAAGTTCTGTTGCACATTATTATATCTGTAAGTGAATTTCCATGAAATCGTTTGTCCACTATATACAGCTTACAAGTCCCAGTAGTGTTGGTGCTTTTATGCAAATAGCTGGTAAAGTAAGTGTGTTTTACATACAGCAACATGGTGATGTAAAACACCCACGTATACAGAGTGACATCTTAACCCGCCGGATGTTTATGTACTGTTAACACTGAGTAATTTGTAAAAAAAAACAACGGCGAGGAGAAATGTTTGCAAGTTCGAATCACGGTACAGGGAATTTATTGTACACTGTAGGGTAACTATCAAAGGATTATGAAATAGGGCTTGATCCATTTATACCTTGTTGTGATATAAGCACTTTTGAGGCTGTAATTAATACACGCAGGTAAGAAGTAGTAACTGTTCTTGCATGTTATCTTCAAGTGGCCAAAGATTTGGAGGCCCTCATTAATTCCACCTGACTTGGCAGCGTTAAGTATGGAAAGATGTTTGCTGGGAAACGGCTGAAGGAACTACAGACTATTTAGATGTGTTTATTTAACAGGATAAATGGGCCAGAGGTGTGGCCTTGTTTATCTCTAGACGCTATATAATATAACAAAAATTCGCCACGTTTTAGAATATTCATCATACAGGAAGTTCAAACGGCTTCTTTTATTAAAAATAAGTATGATACTATTTGATGTCCTGTTTCAATCAGGTCCTTCCCTTTTGTTAGTTTGTCTTTAGGCTGACATTGGGAGGGAAAAGTGAACATTTCAGTCTTCAGCACTGCCTCACTTTGTTTTACTTCTTTGGAACAAGTTAAAATAATTCTGTTAAAATAAAACCCCAAAAGTAATGAGGGCTCATATTTATTTAAAGCGTCGTTAATGTTAAAATTGCACCGCAGCATTTAAAGCAGGGGAACGCGTTGATTTCGAAAGCAATAGTTCCTTAATAAGTCACAGCCAAAATATTTTACTTTTGAGAGCACTGAATTCCATTCTCGATTTTAAAGATGGTGTGTATTAACTAACAGTGGGTGATTTAAGTAATGGGCGTCCCTTTCCAGCTATCGATCTTTTGGCATTTAGATGGTTCTTCGAGAAAACAAGGAGCAAAAGTACTCAGGAAAACGCTTATGTGACTAATATCGTCTTTAACACAAGATGAGTGCCAGTTTCTGCCATCCAACATGCTTGGGCAAACTGGCGCAATTCATAAAATATCACGCAACACGTGAAGCCATGAGCCAGGCCACATGTGCATATGGGGCATGTTTGAAGAAAGAAATACAAATAAAAGTTAAACGACAATTAATCGTGTTTCATGTTGTATAATTCGTAAAAGCTTTTTCTAACGCCTAAGGGAAGAGATTCTGTATCAATATTCAATGAAAAGTCTCGACAAATAGTTTTAGGTACAGAAACTAAAAAGGGAGCGAGAGCATCCTAGGGCCATGTGTATAACTATTAACACTCCATGTATGATATGATTTATAAAATATACATTTCATGCCAAGTGCAGAGATATTTCTATATATATCTGGTTAGTAATGGAAATCATTTTCCGCTTTTATCCCGCTGCAGACACTTTTTAAAAACATAGAGCACTTCTTGGTGCGTTCACCTGCTATGTCTTGTTGATAAAGATCTACACACTGTCGAAAGTGCTTTGCTACTTGATAAAATATCCATTTCTGCTGGAAATTGAGCCTTGTACTTTAATATCGACAGCGTATCTATTGACATTGCAGTGGACTTTCCTTGCCAACCTCCCTTCGTCCCCTTTAACTCCACGAATGTTGCCAGAAATTGTCCTCAGGTGGACCGAAACTAAGACATGTTTGCATCTGCAGAATTCCTGGGAAATATTTGAATGATATGATTTGAGCTGAGCGCCTATGAAATGTCAGATATTCAGGTTTGAGAAAATAGAAATGAGCTGCTTGTATAAAAATCAGTTCGGTCATGGAAGGGGGAGAAATGATTGTTCTGGTATTGCATGTACTTTCCGAGCAAGGTGCTTATAATTAAATATTACTGCATTTAATTATACGCAAGACTTTCAAGAATTAATCGGAATCGTAGCGAACATTATTTATTAATAAAGTCGATATATATTTTAATAAGGAACTAAGCAACCTCTATCTACAGAATTACTAAATATTCTTGTTGAAAGATTCTCCAACGTGTTAGCATATTCAATACACAAACCACAAACTCCACGAAGAGGCAGTTGGCATCAACAAAGTATCAAGGTAAACTCTTAGATCAGTGTGAATAATCTTTTTTTAAAGTATTATGTTAACAAGTTTTAAATGTTATGCACCAAGTATTAAACATTTCCCAGCAAAAGGGTTCAATTTATTTCCATGCATTATCTTTTAAGTAGAAGAATAATCAATGTGCGGGTTGTTGTGTTGCACAATGGGGTTCATTGCACAAATAACGTCGCAAAAGTATTGTATTTGGAGTTCTTCTATTCTACTGAGTCTGGACATAAAGGGAGAAATTGCACACTTATATTTTACAGATCAATTCCATTTATGTGAAGCCACTGAAGGATTTAACGGCGAGAGAAATGTTATCAAAACTTGATGGTTAGCAGTAGAAACTATATTATACCAGCAACTCGCATGAACTGTGCACTCATTTAGTAAATAGATACATAAATTACAAGCGCTCGCTGCAATTAAATATTTAACGTGTCAAGGAGTTAAACACTTTTAAAGTAAATATGAATGTGAATAATAAAGACTAGGGCTGTATCTTGTATTCCTGGTTTATTTAAAAAAAAACATTTAGTCTGCGGACATTGCGAATTGTCATATTGTAAAGACCAGCTCCGTCTGCCTTTCTCAATGTATTTAACGTCTTTGCATCTGACTAAAATAGGACTTATTGATTTTACATACAGACCTTTAGGCTGCATTTTTTTCACGCTGTTCTCCTTTTTGTTAAGGAAAATCAGGTTTTATTGGTTGTGCCTTAGAAAACCCTGGTCAGCATTGCGAAAAGAAATCTCTTCATAAATTAATCCGATTTCACGAATATTCTACAAGCATATTAAAAACGCTCACATGGAAGACAAACTGAGCATTCTAACTTTTACAGTATTAGCAGAACACTCTTCAAATTATTTAAATTCAAATGCTCAATACATTGACTTGAATTGTATGCTATAACAAATGATTAGCCAGATGTCTAATTGATTTGAATCCAGCAATACCGAATAAATCTATTGTTTAAACAGAACTGGTTTACAATGTGGTGACTTTGGATTCTCGTGGCAATGCATTATTTAATACCCTCTTATTAAACTATTTTAATTCATGCAGAGCATTCTGAAAATTGTTCTACCCGGGGTTTTGTAACTTCAGGATAACTAAGGGCTGGCTGCCTTATTCCACAGAACACAAAAACTGTAATCAAAATTGTGAGAGCGGCTATTTTCTCAATGACGGTCATTACACGTACCATAATGTGTTAAAATGAATGTTAACCATGCCAGAAGATTGTTCAAAGTCCACATTTAAAGGGGGATATTCAAACGGAACTTCGGATGGGACAATTGCACCTTTCCCAGATTTGCAAAATCTAATTGGGAGATAATACTTAATGAGGTTTCGCTCATTAAATTACAAAGGGATAGGGACGGGAGATCTTGGCTATAAAGCGCGAGAGTATCATGTTACTGAAAACCCTCCTTGTCTTTCTGAAACAGTTTTTAACGTACCGCCTCACTTCCATCTTCACACGAATAAGCGCTGGGTGAAATCACAAGATAGCACTCGTTATTTTCGCTAACAACTATTTGAATTTAAGGAGAAAATTCAAATATTTTAGTAGACATGACTTTAACAATTTCGCTGGGCAGTTGTTGGTTGTGATGTACGGTTGTCTTTACCTTTCTGCGTGTATTGAATAGTTGGTTAGGACAGAATTTAGATTCTGCTGTGAGAGTAAAATCAAAAGAATAGATTAAATGAAACATGAGAGAGAGCTGCAGCTTTTAGCGCCTACTGTGAGTTTAAGTTTTTCAGCTGATGCCGGAATGTGCGGCGAATATATTGGTTGATTATATTCTTCTAGCAGCAATTTTAACCTGGGGACCTTTGAAAGGGGCATAATCGGGGATTTTATAAGACGCTGTGAAACTCCTATCCTGGGAATTGTAAAATTTATAAAAATAGATAATGCCGTGTTTTTTTGGAGGGAACGATTCAGTGGCCAATCAATCCCTCGAACCCTTCTTTTTATAAACTCAAAGAAAATGTCCAGTACCGCTGCCAATGAACCTCCCACCCCATATCAAAACTGTCTGAAGCCTTGAAGTTCACTGGCTTCGAATGAGTACCACAAAGTTGATCAAATAATAATAGATTTCTATCCGATTATATTTCTGCTCACACAGCGACTGTGCAAACTTCGGCTCAAAAATTCAACATTATTACTACATTTTGTAACATTACCCAAATGAAGGAGATTTTAACGGAGAACTATGTAATCCCACAAGGACACAATTCCCAGCACTTCAAAGATGCTCAAAACTAAAGAGACCAGTTTTATCTGACCTCTTCTATTAAGTAATTCTTTTAATGCATTATTAATAAAACGAACCACGGGGGGTATTTCTTAACTCATATTCTAATAACCATGTGTTGCAATATTCTTCAAATAATGTTTCACATGTATTCTAACGAATGTGCATACTTGTATGTCCCGGCCGGGGGAGGGAGGCAGGTCTAACAGGAGATTCGTTCCAAAACTAGAAAGCTGAAATAAAAATTCTGTTGAATTACTACAGAAATCCAGCTTACAGTGTAGCTGCTCAATTTAATCAGTATGTCCTGTAAGAGGCTGATGGTGCTATTAGCTCTTTGTTTTTTTCAACTTTCTCCCCATTTCTAACTTTTTTTGTGTGAAAATGTCACACTAGGAGCCCTGCGTTTTTTTGCAGGTTTAACACACACAGCAGAAGCCATTGGAATCCTAACATAACTATGAAAGGCGAGTTGTTCAACTCTTTTTTTCGCTACTATTATTTAACCGGCGGACGGCAGAAGTGAAATGTATGGTATTATTAAATAAATACGTAAACATAGTCTGCAGTTTTAATGGCCTGTTTGCAGCCCTTCATTTTCAGATACAATCCGATCTGGTGTAAACTTGAAGATTCTTCACAACCGTGAAGTGCTTTCCGAAAAAAAAGTTCGAAATATTCTTTTGATTTATTTTAACTAATTTTGAATTATTTAATATCTGGAGTAAAGTTCCACTCGACGTTATTTCAACAATCCAGTGTAATCCAGCCATGTTCTCGGAATAGGCAATTGCCGTTTTTTAAAAAGCCTCCAAAATATATAAAAACAAACATGGACAAAAGTTTATTATTTGATAAACTTATTGAATCTATCTGATATAGCAAAGATAGTTGGTCAAAGTGTAATATTTTCTGTAAAGATATATTTTGCGAATTTTGCAGTTTCAGTTACACATGCATCTGTCCGTGCATAAACCGCGCACATATATCCACCTGTTACATATTTAGTAATGATAAAGTATCACACTTAATTCTAGCAATTGAGAATATCCGACAATAAGAATTCTGCTTTTAGAAGTTTTTAGAAGTCTCCTCAACCATTTCAAGATGAAAGATGCGTGTTAAACAGCGTGTTAATTGTGTCGTGACAATCAACACACGGGCATTGCAACATTCACAGGCGACTAACAATTTAGGCTGTAATACTAACTCTGGAATATTTAACTCGTAGCCAGATTCAACCACAGTTACTAACTAACTAACTAATTTACTAACATCTTCAGTAATTGCGTCAAACAAGACGGAATTAATTGCAATGTTTTAATGGTGAATTAAACAGTTGTAAATATTACTGGCTGCACTACACAGTTTGAACACATACATGACACCAGTGTCTTGTAAACTGTGATACGATAAGAAATAAGAGAAGAGAGAAACAATTGGATACAAATATCATTTGGAAATAAACAGAACAACAAGTGAGAGGAATCCTCATGATAAATTTACATTGAGAAAAATAAATCAAGCGAAATTCATTCTATCATAAAGTTGAAGAGAGAGCCTGCCGAGAAGATGATATCCGTTCTGGCAAGCGGGTCAAATCCAGAGTAAATCAACAGTTTCATTCTGATTCAGGTGAAAAATCTGAAATCTTGACTTCTTTTCACAGAGTGAATTTCGAACTATGTTAGTGGTCTCTCGCGTTACACAGCATACTTTAGCAAAACCGGGTAGAAGATATTTGGCAATTTAGGCTACACAGAAACTAGAAGCAGAAATGGATATCTGGCCCCTTTCACAAGACCAGCCCCATCTCTACATTGCACCTTAACCCTAATAAGACCGTGTTGCAGTTTTGAGTTATTTGAATCCAAAAAGGTCAGAAGAAAGCTTTTCAACATTTATTACCGGTATCTACGGAATAGTACAAATAGTGAGGACTCCTTTACAGCAAGGAAGTAGTCGGTTATTCATAGAAAGGCTGAGATGGCTGCAGTACAAGAAGCGGGCATCATTGTCCCCATTAATCACTCTCAGCCAAAGGTGTGTAAGTAGTGAGTTTTCAAATTGTGCGTTTCCTAGGAAGTCAATTAACATCTTCAGAATGTAAATACAGCTTATTTACCACCGAATGGAATGTCACACTAGATGTATTTCGATGATATGTGTATGCGGGGATCTACATATAAAACTCCTCACCATGCAGCATTGCAACACATTCATATTCAATATTGTTCAGAGGTATATGCAGAAGGAACACATTATATCTAATGTATTAGCAAAAACTAATCATACGAACTGGATCACCGCTGCAGTGGCCTTTAACAGGTGATTTGGAAATTATTTCCAGCGAGAGAGACATCTGGACGGGTAGCAATTTGATTAGGACTCGAGTGCTGATCGTATGACACGTTGTAAGTGTGCCTGGCATTTCTCTCAGTTTCATAAATATATAGCACATTTATTTCTCCTGTCAATGAAAGTGCTACAACGGGTACAAATCAAACTCGAACTTGATTCCGTTCATTTTCTAATTCCTTGCCTTGGTGAAATATATTTCACACCTGTTAGAAAAGCTCATTGTTTTCAAAATGAAATTAAGTGACAAGAATCGTGTACATTGTAAATAGATCAGCAACAATTGGGCTGGGCGCAGAGTCTGGACAACATGTTAAGACTCGGGATTCATGCAGTTATGTATTGGCTACACAGATGGAGATTTTGCATTGGTTGTTTGCGCATCTGGAGGAGAGATTTGCAGGGTGCATTTACATTGAAAGTTTAGCGTTGGTGGGAAGCACTGTCAATCCGGAGTCTGGTCCTCATCCCACTGATGGGGGACGTGACCCCCAGGATGTTGACGACTGACACCATTTCAGTTTGACACCGACACATCAGAGCATGCAAGTCCAGCCCGGTGTCAAACCTGATATGCACTTTGTAGACCTGATCTCGATTTAATTGTCAAGGGAGGAGGAGTTCTCTCATCCCTGTCCTCCAAACATCTGCATTGCGAAAAGTCGGTCGAGAGCTCAGAGCATGCTTGTAACCAGAGTTTCTCAGCGCACTCTCTTCAGAATTCCAGCCAGGCAGGAGACAAGCAATGGTTCTGCCTGGCTGGAACCCAAATGTTAGCTACTCGACAGAAGGTACTGTGCAAGGGCACCTTCATACTGCTCAGTTGCATATGATGTAGGCAAAAAAAGTAAAGAAAGCAATTGCATTTATATAGCGCCTTTCACGACTACAGGATGTCCCAAAGCGCTTTACAGCCAATGAAATACTTTTGAAGCGTAGTCACCCTTGTGATGTCCTAAATGCGGCATTAGGCACAGCAAGGTCCCAAAACAGCATCGAGATAAATGACCAGATAATCTTTCAGGTTGACGATCCTTTGTCAGAAGCCTTCATTCTGACGAAGGGTCATCGACCTGAAACGTTAACTCTGTTTCCCTCCACAGATGCTGCCTGACCTCCTGAGATTTCCAGCATTTTCTGTCTTTATTTCGGATTCAAGCATCCGCAGTATTTTGCTTTTGTGAAATCTGTTGTTTTAAGTGTCGTTGTTTGAGGTATAAATATTTTCCCCAGCACAAAAATCGTGGCCACTTCTGCCTTCTCAGCTTTGAAAGAGTGTCCTGGGATCTTTTACATCCACCTGCGAAGGTAGAAGTGGCCACGATTTGAAATCTCATCCGAAAGACCGACGGCAACTCCGACAGTACAGCATTCCCTCAGTATTGCACTGCAGTGCTAGCCTCGATTACGTGCTCAAGTCGCTGGACTTGAACCCACAACCTTCTGACTCAGTGGTGAGAGTGCCACCCACTGAGCCGCAAGTATAAAGATGATGATTACAATTACCCGACAAGTATGTGGCATTGTGCATATTCTTACATTGGCCCGCAATTTGCGGTGGGTAATAATAGTGATCAAACAGCTCGATGCGCTGTTATTACCCCTTTCAAACTGACCGCAACTTCAGGATTTCCATGTTAGGATGCACATGTGCTAAATCCTGAATTTGGGGTCAGTCAATCACTACTCCACTACTGGCTGCCCCCCCCTCCCCCCCCCTCACACACACACCCACCCCTATAGCGGCAATCAGTGTAATCAGTGAAATTAGTGAAACTGATGAAAATGTGGGTTTTTCTGCAGTAATATCGTTTTTAAATACTCCATTAAAAGTTAGACCTTGTTGGATTAGGTGTAACGGGGGTTTTAACAGCATATTGGCTGCTAAACAAATGTTATGGCTCTGAAAAGCTGCTTTAATTTTGTGGAGTGTCAAAATTCTCCATTATAATGAAAATGTAAATTTTTAAGAAACTTATAAAAAATTATATTTCTTTTAAAGTTTCTTCATATTTATTTCAGGTTTACCTTTTCCCCATGTGAGAGCCCCAATCTTTGTTTTGCTCCCTCTAACATTTTTTTAAAAACACAATAAAAGGAGCTTCTTCACTTCCTGTTTCCTGGCTCAGAGAATTCTGCATTGTGATTGGCTGCTTAGACAGCTTATTGACGTCACAGCAGCTCGCGCTATGAAAAAACCCACTAAACTGCACTAATCTGAATTGCACGTCGAAAAAGCCAAACTTCTTGCTATAGAGATTGTGAGATCTTTGTGGGCAGCTTTCGTTGAGGCCACTGGCGAACGTCTTTGCTTTGCTGCTCACCGCAAATTATACGCCATTACTTTTTCCCCTAACTGCACCCTTTAAAGCCAACTACGGAAACTGTAAAATTAAGTATTAAAAAGCTCCCAACTTTCCTGCTTGTTTATTTAGTGAGTTTATTTAGTGAGCAGCTAGCTAAGCCCTACAGATCGGAAACATCCCAGGTTCAATCCTTTATCTGTGCGGAGTTAGTTGATCTCAACTGGGACAACTGTGGTGGCAAAATAATTGAGTTCAGCATCACTGGGTTAGGATGGGGAAATTGGCCAAACCTTCCACACCTGTTTGCTATCCACAGCCCATTGCTGTAAGTGCACATGAGGATGTCAGGTGAGGATAGTGTTGGTGCTATATTTCTGGATTTTGATCATTTTGCTCTTCACTGAAAGCATTTTGGGATTGAATTATGTTTAAGATTTATATTTTAAAGCAAAGTGAATTTGGATAGGTTGAAAAAGGAAGGTGACAGGCTGTACGCATTGAAGAATGTGTATTCAAGTCAGGTGAGCCAGTTTGGAGAATGTCCCAACCTACGATCTATTTCAGACTCGTACAAGGAGGATATTTTGGGTCGTGTCAGGTGCATTAGGCAGAATGACAGGGGCATGAAGCAATTCATCAGTTGTTCCATTGTGGTCAGGGCGATTCTATTCATAGCACGAGGTGTCTGCAGAGAATCTACTCTTGGGAGAGGGATAGTCAGTTTGGTTGCTGGTGAACCTGTATGGAAAGATGTGAGAAACATTGATCCTCTGCTTCACAGGGTTAGAATTAACAGAAAAGAAGAGAACACCCATGGCAGGGGAAACAAAGTTTTGATCCAAGAACTTTAAGATACAGTTCCTGGCCTGAAGGTGGATGGAGCAAATGTGTACGGGATCAAGGTTGGCAATTGAAAATTGACCAGAAAGGAAAGAACGCCCAAAACAATTAAGTCAGCAAGCAAAAAGTGAGTGGGCATGTGGTTTATTATTTCCCCCATTTTTCACGGAGAGCAATGAGTTTGAGTTAAGTAAGGTTTTGCTTTGATTGTTACTCTATATACTCACATGCTGTCTGTTGAATTATGCAGCTTAATGATATGCAGCTGGCCTCATTTCTCCAAGTGTTTCTCAATTCTCCTGGTTGGCTTGGAGAAATGGGTGTGAAGGCACAAGCAAGATTGCCCACTTCAGGCCATAAAGGGATCCTATTGTTACACCCTTGTATTACACGA
Source organism: Pristiophorus japonicus (assembly GCF_044704955.1). NCBI lineage: Eukaryota > Metazoa > Chordata > Chondrichthyes > Pristiophoridae > Pristiophorus > Pristiophorus japonicus. The sequence goes on from NC_091994.1 coordinate 24,933,863, forward strand.
TCATATCATTTGATATTGGGCAGTACAGATGCATCCTGAAGTTAGGACACTCAAACCACTTACGGGAGTGACCAACACTGCTGTATCCAAAAGAATATCTGAGACGGATCTAAAGCTTGTAATAGTAGGGCTCGGCTGTGATTCTCCCCATAATTTAATTACCTTGAAACATTTTTTGGGATGTCTTGCTCATAAACAATGACTATCTTGGTAAATGAAGAGTACCTGGTACCCAATGAGCCATACTCCAGCAAGATTTCAGAACAATCATGGAAGGGAGAATGATGAAGAAAATAAAGAGCCTAGATGGTCCACTTTAAAGGTCTGAATGGTAGAAAGGTGCCAACTGTCTCTTCAGCACTTTTACACAGACAGTTGGCTCACTTTATGAACATATTTTAGCTCCAAATTCAGTATCCACTATTGGGGAATCTCTGGTATTGGTAAGTATGAGTGAAGCTACCACACAAGGGTTGGGTTAGTGAGAAGGGTTTAGCCACCCAAATATTTTGAAAGCTGCTTTTACCCTCCTGCTGGCATAATATAGTTCAAGGTGGTTTTTAGCAACAGGAAGGTAGATGGAAGGGGGAGGAGGCAATAAATAGTAGTTGATCCATTCAGGTGATCTACACTTCTGCATTCTCACCATCAGATTTGATTAATTAGAAGTGGAAAAATGATTTGTTTACAAGTTCTTCTGATTAAGAAGTTATTTCCATTGAAAGGAATAGAAAAAAAAATCATTCAGAGGCAAAAACCATTCTGAAGCATTAGCAGAATTATTCAGATTGATATCAAGTGGAGTTGTCTGTATTACATATGGCAACATCAAACCAGTTACGGTTTTGATACTGTAAATTGTTGGAACTGTAATAAAAATTGTTGGAACTTTCTTTGTAACGCATGACAATATTAATTCTATATAATATGTGCTCAATAGTGGGAAACTGTACCATGTTGTAGAAAAAGTCCGTGTAAAGCTACAGTATATACATGCTTTTGGAGAATGCCATTATCAGCCAGCCTTGTTACATTACTACCTACATCATGATGTCCTTGTCACAGAATTGAACAGAACTTGCCCTTTGCATAACAGTTTGAAAAGTGGAATAAGCTGTTTTAAAATAAGCTGTTTACTATTCAGCCCAAATTGTGTACAACATCATAACTATTTCTCAATGAGCCTGAGGTAGTGATTAATCCTGGGTTCTACCGATGTTCATAAACTCTTTAAGTTTCATTCTTGTGGTTTATGATGTTATCTGATCAAGCTGTATCAGATGGAAAATGTGCTTATTTTTATCATTTAAAAAATATATAACAAGCTAGAATCATACCAGGGATGAGAGGGTTCTGTTATGTGGAGAGACAAGAGAAGTTGGGATTGTTCTCCTTAGAGCAAAGAATGTTAAGGGGAGCTTTACTTAAGGTGTTCAGAAATATATGGGGTTTTGATAAATTTCATAAGGAGAAACTGTTTCCACTGGCAGGAGGGTTGGTAACCAGAGGACACAAATTTAAGGTAATTGACAAAAGAACCAGAGGGGAGACGAGGAGAAATTTTTATGCGGCACGTTGTTATGATCTGGAATGCACTGCCTCAAAAGGTGGTGGAAGCAGATTCATTGGCCCAGAAATCCCAGTTTCTCTTTCCCGTGGGCGTTCAACTGGATTCTAGAAAAAAGATGCGCACTTACCTGAAGCTGCTGCACCCACGCGAGTTCTCGGTCCTGAGGCCTCCACTGACTCCGCTTCGTAGCGCATGCACGTCAGGATGTGCGCAGGGCTGGAGCTGCAGTCACATGGCTCTGGGCAGCCAATCAAGGTAAAGTATGTTCTCATTCATAACAACGCAAATTCCATAAGTTGGAGTTCCCATTATTATGAATGAGAAGCCCCACAAAACACACAAAACATGCAAATAAATGGAAAAAATACACTACATATTTAACATTAATTTAAATTAAAAGTTATTTATGTATTATTACAAAAATATATTTTTCCGATTTTTAAAAAAGTTTTTTAAATTATGTTTTAAAATAAATTTAACATAATGGGTAGGGTTTTTAAAAATAAAATGTTTTTTTTAAATTTTATTTTTTATGTTTTAAGTGTGTTTTAAAATTCTTACGCCTATAAAAGTAGGCTATGCATCTGCTTTTATCAGGCGCAAGAGTTTTCAGGACATCCATTGGGCAAGATATGGGTAAATACTGCAATCTTGCCCATGCGAATGTCTTTGACATGGAGATGTGTTGGATCTGTCAAGCTCCAACTTGACAGATTAGAAAAGCCGGTTTTCAGCGCATGCGCATTGTGCGCTGAAAACCGGCTTTTGCGACGCCTTCCCAGGTCCGTACACACTCCTTACGGACTCGGGAAGGCCGGGAATTCTAGGCCAATAACATTCAAAAGAGAATTGGATATATAATTGAAAAGGAAAAATTTACAGGGCTACGAGGAAAGAGCAGGGGAATGGTAGTAATTGGATAGCTCTTTCAAAGAGCCCGCATAGGCACAATGGGCCGAATGACCTTTTTTTTTTGCTGTACGATTCTTTAATAAACTGGTTGCCAGATGAACATTTTTGTCCAGAACTCTCTAAAATGAGCTGTCAATCAAAATCTATCATCAGTACATTTTTCAAACTAAAAGGGATATTGCAACCATCATCTTAATAAAGAAAACATGTTTGGTGCTCTGAACAAACTGATTGCATGTATACATAATGCAGTTATCCATTTCCTATTCTGTCAATTTATTTTCTGCAAAGCTATTACATCCTTTGAAAAGTATGATTGTGATGTCTGCCTTTTCTGATACATATTGTTTTGGTGTTGCTTCATAATAAGAACATAAAAACATAAGAAATAGAAGCAGGAGTAGGCCATACGGCCCCTACAGCCTGCTCCGCCATTTAATATGATCATAGCAGATCCGATCATGGACTCAGGTCCACTTCCCTGCCCGCTGCCCATAACCTCTTAATCCCTTATCGTTTAAGAAACTGCCTATTTCTGTCTTAAATTTATTCAATGTCCCAGCTTCCACAGCTCTCTGAGGCAGCAAATTCCATAGATTTACAACCCTCTGAAAAAAGAAATTTCTCCTCATCTCAGTTTTAAATGGGTGGCCCCTTATTCTAAGATTATGCCCTCTAGTTCTAGTCTCCCCTATCAGTGGAAACACCCTCTCTGCATCCACCTTGTCAAGCCCCCTCATAACCTTATATGTTTCGATAAGATCACCTCTCATCCTTCTGAATTCCAATGAGTAGAGGTCCAATCTAGTCAACCTTTCCTCATAAGTCAACCCCTTCATCCCCGGAATCAACCTAGTGAACCTTCTCTGAACTGCCTCCAAAGCAAGTATATCCTTTTGTAAATATGGAAACCAAAACTGCACGCGGTATTCCAGGTGTGGCTTCATCAATACCTTATATAGCTGTAGCAAGACTTCCCTGCTTTTATACTCCATTCCCTTTGCAATAAAGGCCAAGATTCCATTGGCGTTCCTGATCACTTGCTGTACCTACATACTATACTTTTGTGTTTCATGCACAAGTACCCCCAGGTCCCGCTGTACTGCAGCACTTTGCAATCTTTCTCCTTTTAAATAATAACTTGCTCTTTGATTTTTTTCTTCCAAAGTGCATGACCTCACACTTTCTGACATTATACTCCATCTGCCAAATTTTTGCCCACTCACTTAACCTGTCTATGTCCTTTTGCAGATTTTTTGTGTCCTCCTCACACATTGCTTTTCCTCCCATCTTTGTATCATCAGCAAACTTGGTTACGTTGCACTCAGTCCCTTCTTCCAAGTTGTTAATATAGATTGTAAATAGTTGGGGTCCCAGCACTGCGGCACCCCACTAGTTACTAATTGCCAACCTGAGAATTAACTATTTATCCTGACTCTCTGTTTTCTGTTAGCCAATCCTCTATCCATGTTAATATATCACCCCCCACCCTGTGAACTTTTAGCTTGTGCAGTAACCTTTTACGTGGCACCTTGTCAAATGCATTCTGGAAGTCTAAATGCACCACATCCATTGGTTCCCCTTTATCCATCCTGTTCGTTGCATCCTCAAAGAATTCCAGCAAATTTGTCAAACATGACTTCCCCTTCATAAATCCATGCTAACTCTGCCTGATCAAATTTTGCTTTTCTAAATGTCCTGCTACTGCTTCTCTAATAATGGACTCCATCATTTTCCCAATCACAGATGTTAGGCTAACTGATTTATAGTTTTTGTCGGCCCTCTTTTTTAAATAGGGACATTACATTTGTAGTTTTCCAATCTGCTGGGACCTCCCCAGAATCCAGGGAATTTTGGTAAATTACAACCAGGTAGGGTCACATCATTTGGATGGAAATTGCATATAAAAATATCTGAGACACAGTTGACATGGACACCACTACAACCCCTCCAAAATAGCTGTGAACGTTAATTTGACTTTTCTCTTTTTGGATGCTGGTGGACCTGCTGTGTGAACATAATCTTAAAATAGAGCTAAGCCATTTCAGAGTAAAATTGGGAAGTATTTTTTCCCGCAAAAGGTAGTGGAATTCTGGAACCCTCTCCCCAATAGGTTTTTGTTATTTAAGGGTATCAAGGGATATGGAACAAAGATGGCTAAATGGAGTTGAAGCACAAATCAGCCATGATCTAATTGAATGGTGGAACAGGCTTGAGGGGTTTACTGGCTTCCTTCTGTTTCTATGTTTTGTTTCTGTTTCAGATATCTAGAATTTGATTTTTTAATCATAGACACAATTCAAACTGTTAATTAGACAGCTTGGGTAAAATATTGTAGCAATATAATTCCTGAACAAATTAGAATGGAAACAAATATTTTTCTTAATTCATTGGTGGACAAGGGTGAGAATGATTTCAATTTAATACAAATGTACAAAAGCAAAATACTGCGGATGCTAGAAATCTGAAATAAAAACAGAAAATGCTGGAAATGCTCATCAGGTCAGGCAGCATCTGCGGAGAGAGAAACAGAGTTAACGTTTCAGGTCGCTGACCGTCAACTCTGTTTCTCTCACCACAGATGCTGCCTGACCTTCTGAGTATTTCCAGCATTTTCTGCTCCTATAATAAAATGTATATAAGGATAACGTAAGTACTGAACCCCTTTGTTGAATCTATATAATATTTAAATATACAAAAGCAAAATACTGCGGATGCTGGAATCTGGAATAAAAACAGAAAATGCTGGAAATCTCAGCAGGTCAGACAGCATCTGTGGAGAGGAAGCAGAATTAACGTTTTGGGTCAATGAAAGGTCATTGAGCTGCGAGGAGGATGCTATGAGGCTGCAGAGTGACTTGGATAGGTTAGGTGAGTGGGCAAATGCATGGCAGATGAAGTATAATGTGGATAAATGTGAGGTTTTCCACTTTGGTGGTAAAAACAGAGACACAGACTATTATCTGAATGGTGACAGATTAGGAAAAGGGGAGGTGCAACGAGACCTGGGTGTCATGCTACATCAGTCATTGAAGGTTGGCATGCAGGTACAGCAGGCGGTTAAGAAAGCAAATGGCATGTTGGCCTTCATAGCGAGGGGATTTGAGTACAGGGGCAGGGAGGTGTTGCTACAGTTGTACAGGGCCTTGGTGAGGCCACACCTGGAGTATTGTGTACAGTTTTGGTCTCCTAACTTGAGGAAGGACATTCTTGCTATTGAGGGAGTGCAGCAAAGGTTCCCGGGACTGACATGTCAAGAAAGACTGGATCAACTGGGCTTGTATTCACTGGAGTTCAGAAGAATGAGAGGAGATCTCATAGAAACGTTTAAAATTCTGACGGGTTTAGATAGGTTAGATGCAGGAAGAATGTTCCCAATGTTGGGGAAGTCCAGAACCAGGGGTCACAGTCTAAGGATAAGGGGTAAGTCATTTAGGACTGAGATGAGGAGAAACTTCTTCACCCAGAGAGTGGTGAACCTGTGGAATTCTCTACCACAGAAAGTTGTTGAAGCCAATTCACTAAATATATTCAAAAGGGAGTTAGATGTAGTCCTTACTACTAGGGGGATCAAGGGGTATGGCGAGAAAGCAGGAATGGGGTACTGAAGTTGCATGTTCAGCCATGAACTCATTGAATGGCGGTGCAGGCTCGAAGGGCCGAATGGCTTACTCCTGCACCTATTTTCTATGTTTCTATGTAAACATACAACTTGATTAAATTTTGCTGCTCTATCTTCCTCAAAATTATCCTAAAGATAAGAAGCCACATGATTAGGAATTTTATTGTCTTCCGTTTGTCTGAAAATCCTGGCTGATTTGTATAAGGGTCCCCCGGACTCATACTAATGTTTAACAGTTAACGGCAGTTAACATCATGCTTATGTGGGCTGTTAATGCTGTGTTTAATGAAATAGCATATAATAATATAATATCCTTAACTACGTTAAATTAAATTGGACTGCTCCCTAAATAAATTCAAAAGAAACACAATAAAGCAGTTACCCTCCCACCTCTCCATTAGTTTGAAAACTGCAATTAAATTTTTTCTTAACTGTTACTGTAAATAAACTTAAACAAGGTAGAAATGTTTTGGGTGGGAAATAGTTTACACATTTGTGATTTGTGTTGGCATGAACTGTAGTTGAGTACTAAATTGGTGCTGCTAAGGTTAATACCCCTGATTCACATGTGCTCAGACTCTTTATTGCTGCTTAATTACCACCAAGGTATTGAATCATTGAATAAATCTGAACTGCTGTTGAAAATTTCATCTTTTATATTGAGACTCATTCAACTGCAGACAGTGGGATTTTGAAAAATACAAGTTAAATTGAAGACAGGCAGTGTAAGATTTTTTCACCCTAATCCATGTGCACATCAATGTTTTAACTGCCTCTCTAGTGTAGTAGAGAAACCACTCATCTATATGATCACCGCCAGTTCAAACCAGGGCATTGTCTTAACTGCATCAGACACAAAACTGTGAAATCCAAGTTTATTAGGCTCTGCTGATTGCGAGTTCCTACCACAGTCTTTTTGAAAAATAAATACTGCCTTGGTTGTTTAGATATTGAGGTTATAATATTTTTTTGAAAACTATGGCCCCAAAAAATTAAATCCTTTTATTGTGGTAAACCATTCTGTTGCAGTCATGTTTAGTTTTTATAATACATTGTAGAAATACAGCTTGATAGAAAAATGCAGTACATATAGGAATTAAAATGGTATAGTTTGTCTTGTTTTCTCATAAAAGGGAAATATTAAACAATTTCTAGAGCACAGCTCTGAAGAATGGGAATGTATGACCCTTATCACCCAAATCCCAGTTTTGTTTATGTAACGCATTTGCTGCATTGAACATAAACAAAATCCGGGAACTGAAATAGTTATTGACCTTTTATCTTACCCACAATTCTAATTACAGGGCTGTCCTTTAAGCACTTGTCTTTATTAACAGGTTGACTCAAATGATTATTGCTGAATTATATGCAACACAAGCTAAGCTGTGAAATATCACTGCCTTTCTCCTTCACTCAGCTTCTCCTCACCTTTGATTTCATTTTGCCTAGTGTGGCATTGATTTGGATCCCACAGACGGACAAACTTTGTAACATAAAAAGTGAAAGGCAAGTTATACTCTTCCGATGAAAGATATTTCCAAATTTATGTTCAAGGGAGCTAACAGCTGCATGGATTGGTAGGATGAAGCTCAGCCTATAAATCCACCTAAATTAAGTTTCTGATCTTGACTGAAAAACAGCGCTGAGGGAGAAGTGCTAAATCTGAGGGCGAATCATTCTAATTGCTGGTCCAATTAGGCAGAAGCCTTGAAGCAGGTTGCCTACTTCACTCGGCTGGCAAATGGGGCATGGCATGGGGATGAAAGGATCTCAGACACGGGAAGAAAACAAACTTAAGAGCAAAGCAGGATTGAAGCAAAACAATTACAAACCATTTTTTGAAAGTATACGTGGATATATTTCCCACGGTGATGGTGGCGGGAAGGTGAATTGCAAAGAAAATGTTAATCGCACAAACGGAAGAGAAAAGGAATCACTTGATTTACATAATAAGTAGCTATTGCTGTTAATGTTGGCCTCCTCATTGACCAGAGGAGAAGCTAGAAATGCCGAAAGCTAAAGGCCTCCTTCAGTTATCATTTCCCCTCTTGGAATTTTACCAGGGATTTCTTTGTGCCATATTTAGCCACATGCATCTATTTCAGATATGGACCTATGCTGCATTTAAGATCCAATCTCTTCAGTATTAGGATAACATATTTCTCTGCTTTCTGGACATTGTGTAATTCTAAATTGAATATATATGCTGTGCATAAATTGGCTGCCGTGTTTCCTACCTTACAAAAGTGACTACATTTCAAAAGTAAATCAGTGGCTGTAAAGCACTTTGGGATGCCCTGGGGTCGCGAATGGTGCTATACAAATGCAATTTCTTTCTTTCTCTATTTCTCCCTTTTTCTTTCTTTTTCTCTTTCTATTCCTCCTTTTCTCTTTCTAAATTAACTATCAAAGCATACTTAAAATGCATTTTGAGAGTTGAAGATCTTTTAGGATCTCCAGGAATATTTAATATCAGTTGCATGCCTGACTTTGATTTTCCCTTTTAAATTTATTAGTGCCATTATTTATAGTTCACATAACACAAAGGGGATCCAGCTCTGTGGAGTATTGTTTTTATTACAGCCCAAGGGCAATGAAAATCTATCATCACTTGTTAAAAAGACCTTGGTTATTTCTGAATATATTCTACTAATATCTGTGCAGGCCAATATGTGCAAATGATTCTTCAGCTCATAATCCAAGCATCGCATGTGAAAACATGTGCTTTAAATGTATATGCAGGACATGGTTTGAACTCACCAATGGTTTCATGATATAAAATGTACTGGAATATAAGAATATGTTAATGTTATATTACATTTTTCATAAATATGAAATGTTGACCAACAATTGTTATTTCTATCTGCATGCCAGAATTCATAGATTTGCCATTTTATTTCTTAATGTGGAACTTTCTATGATGAATATGAGGTGTCAATTGGCATTCATCAGCTTTTCAAATTAATGACATCCGATAAAAGATTTCAAACACAGCCCAACATCTTTGGCACTGCCGAGCATTCTTAATCGTTTTCTAATCCACATCCAGTTTGTATGGATTGAATCCCTCCCTTTTCAGCTGAAGCTGCAGTTCAGCTTAAGTAACTTGTGAACATGTAATATTTTCCAGCTAACACTTCCATGATCTATCAAAGCTATACAAATATTCATGGAAGTTTCTGGGTGATCTCTTAGGACTCGGTATAGACAGAGGCTCAGATAAGTGATCTCCAGCTTCTCATGAGAGCTGAGAAATGAGAAATAAGGACCACAAGACATTAGCCAGAGGCTGTGTTGCTGACCTTTGTAGACCTTATAGTATACAACGTTTTCTTAACTTTTCTCCAATGAGGCAATGGTGTCAACCATATGAGTTAATCAATATCATCAAAGAACCAAAAGTTCATATCCTGAGGTCGTAAAAAGGCTCAGCTCTTCGGTGCAGAGTGTGTGAATGAATGATAAAACTAAGGCAGGCTCTTGCTTGAGAAACGAACTCAAAATCAACTCACCATATTGATTATAGATGTTTTGTGATGTGGTAATAAATAGGATACAAAGAGAAATATTTACAATGTGAAGTTTGCACTGAAATTGATTCTTGCTTTGCGTTTGGGCTCACAGAGCAGGTACAATCAAGGGGCTAAACTTGTGAGTAGTGCTGAAGTATGCATTTGGAACCGATAACTGAGCAAATACGAATGGAATTTCACGTACGAGGTTTTGATCAAACCTCAACTGGACCCTCCTGATTATTTTCCCTTCCTCTGTCTCTGTTACTGTTCATTGATGCCATTGACAATTTCAGCAGTACTGTGGAGTTCAGCATGGCCCTGCTGTTATTGATCGTTACCATGGAAATTGTGACCAGCCAATTGGAAAATGTACTAACGCATATACTTAATGAATCCGCAGGATCATTGTTTGTGATGAAAAAGAGATACTGCCAAAAGCTAATGTTCAGCCTCACATTGAAACGAATGTGCCTTATAAGGGAAGCTTTCTACTGTTTTCCTTTTCAAACATAATCAATTGCCGACTTCATATCTGCTATGCAGCAAACCAAAAAAACAATGCTCTTCACAAACATGCATCACAGACCAGCAACACAAGAAGATGGGGGTCTATCCTTCTATCCACATTGACAAAACTGAATGGAAGCTGCAAGGATTTAAAAAAAATCCTCATCTTGTTCTCATCAAGATGAGAGGTATCAACAACAACAACTTGTATTTATATAGCAACTTTGATGTGGTGAAACATTCCAAGGAGTATTCCTTCACAGGAGTATTATGAGACAAAAAAATTTTTAAGGAGCATCTTAAAGGAGGAAAGAGAGGTAAAGGGACGGGGAGGTTTAGGCAGGGAGTTCCAGAGCTTGGGGCTTAGGCAACAGAAGGCACGGCCACCGATGGTTGAGCGATTATAATCAGGGATGCTCAGGAGGGCAGATTTAGAGGAGCGCAGACATCTCGGGGGTTGTGGGGCTGGAGAAGATTACAGAGATAGGGAGGGGCAAGGCCATGAAGGGATTTGAAAACAAGGATGAGAATTTTGAAATCGTGGCGTTGCTTAATCGGGAGCCAATGTAGGTCACCGAGCACAGGAGTGATGTGAGAGCAGGAATGGAACGTTTTTCCACTTTTGGCAGTGTGGGTTTTCTGCTCATAGCCTCCTGTTGTGGAAGTGCAAAAACAGGCGGTGGGAGCAGAAAATGGGCAGAGACCTAGGTCCACCAGAACCAAACCCACAGCTCATTTTCTGATGGGATTGCTGTTAGCCAGGAGAAACACCTGACTATTTGTGATTAATTCTATGGAAATGAAGCAGTAATGATGGGCTGATATCTTGTGTTTCATTTTCTTTCATTTCCAATTCATTTGCAACCAGTCATATTCCTGTCCATATAAAACACGCAACCAGGGTTTGTAGGCAATACTGAAAAGACAGAAGTGAAATTAAAGAAATTATATCACAGCAGATGTATTTAGAGGTTTTGCAGAATCCTTGGGCGAGAAATTCGGTTTCGCCCCGTTTGGGGGGCAGGTAATACTCAAGAGGCACGAGACTCAGTGTAGGGACAGAAGTCTCTCCCCCCTCGATAAATTCAGGCTACCATCCCCTGGAAGGAAGTGGAGTGCTAAATCAAGCGCTCCCCTTCCTTTCTGGAGTGATAATGGGGCGGACGCCTCAGGAACCACTGGGCACTTGGCCGTGAAGAGCTGCCGCGTCCGAGGAGCCCTTCCCTCAATTAAAGCGAAGGGCCCACTCTGCCCACTCTGCAAAAGAAGAAGGCATTTACCTGGACCACCAAGGAGTGGGGGTGCCACGCGATCATCCCGGCACTCAAACAGAGTACCAGGCTGAGCGAGCGCGGCCACGACCCCGCGAAGAAACCGCATCAGCAGTGGCGAAAAGGTCATTTTTTTTTGCCATTGGCCACCTCGACTTTAATCTACGCCCCAATAGCGGCCGGCCGCCTGTTACGCATCCCCTGAACCTGTTGCTGTTAGCGCCCGGCGCAGCTGCACGGGGGGAAAAGCCAATTTTGGGGCTGGGACACTTAACGGGGCGATGCGCACAGTGATGACGTCACGATTTCTGGGCGCAGGAAATCGGGGAGCAATGCTGTTGCGCCACCGCTAAACTCCTGCCCAATAAGGTGGGAGTCATTAACAGTGCCACACCCGGTTGCAAACTCATTTGTACCCTATTAACCAACCCGCCCCCCCGGAGAGGGGGGGCGCTAATGGGAGGCGTAAATGCACCGAATTTCTAGGCCGTTCTTTATTAATTTTGGTAATTTTTTTGCTTCCTTGCTATTATTAACTATCACCTGACTGTGCTATTTGGTGTGGAGCAGCCATTTTGGTTAGGGCACCATGGGGAATTCTTCTGTACCCTTTGCTTTTTGAGCAACAGAGAATCACAAGGCTGCTTAGGCAGCATTGCAGGGGCACTGCACTTATCTACCATTACCCTTAAACCAATACAGACAGATGCACTCCTATCTCTACTGGTCTGAAGAACAGTGACCGCAGAGGCTTTGCTTGACAAAAGAAGCAGCCACTCAGTCCTGCCTCATGCTGCAGCCCAATCTAGAGCCCACCTCCTATCACAGATACAGCACAGAGAGAAAAAAGAAAGACTTGCATTTATTGATGTGTCTTTCATGACCACCGGACCTCCTAAAGTGCTTTACAGCCAATGACATACTTTTGAAGTGTAGTCACTTGTCGCAATGTAATAAATGCGGCAACCAATTTGCACACAGCTAGCTCACACAAGCAGCAATGTGATAATGACCAGATAATCTGCTTTTTTTGTTATGTTAATTGAGGGATAAATATTGATCAGAACACCGGGGATAACTCCTCTGCTCTTCTTCAAAATAGTGCCATGGGATCTTTTACGTCCACCCGAGAGAGCAGACAGTGGCGTCGACTTAATATCGCATCTGAAATATGACACCTCTGACAGTGCAACACTTCTATAGCACTGCACTTGGAGTATCACCTTGATTTTTGTGCTCAAGTTTCTGGAGTGGGACTATGAACCCACAACCTTCTGACTCAGAGGCAAGAGTGCTACACACTGAGCCACAGCTGACATCACTCCTGTGCCTACTGTCAGTAGTTGTAGAAGTTACAACTGCCGTGAAATTCTATGCTATTGAGGTAATTCCAGGCAGCCACTTGGGACAGCAGTAACATTAGCCCATCATCTGTGCACAGATTTATTAAGCAGGTCATGGATGCATTGTTTGCTGAAGCAATCTCATTACTTCTCAATGAACAACTGGCAGCAGCATGACAGGATACTACAACTTTACTGATGGCAGGATTCCCTAAGGCATAAGAAGTCATAGACTGCACCCATATGGCAATACATGCTCCTTTGAATAATGCCACCACCTACATTACCAAGAAGGGATGACACTGTGCAGCAACATGATATCAGTGAATACTTGTTTCCCTGGAAGTTGCCATGATGTTTTCATCTTGAGACAGTCAAATATGCCAGCATTCTTTGACCCAAGTCTCTGAGAGGCTTCCTTGAGATCAAAACTAGCCTCTGAAACCATGGTTAATGATAAATGTGTTGTTTCTCAGGACATGAGCTGAGCACCAGAGTCCCACTGGAGCACACCACTGGCATGTTGAAGGTGCAGTTCAGGAGCTTGGAGAGATCCACCCCGCAATATAAGACCTGGGCGGATATCTGTGGTACGGGGGTCAAAGTGGGCCTCATTTAAATTTACTGCCGTTGACTCCCGCTCGAGGATGACATGGAGACCAGCAGGTGGGAGTGGAAAATTGGTGAAGGGGTCTGAAAATATGGTCCCTGGCAAGGTAAGTGAACAAGGGGGTGGGGGTGGTCTGGGCTAATTGATACCAGAGAAGGAGTGAGGGAAAGCCTAGGCCACGAGGAGCCTCCTGAAATTTAAAAATGCAATACTTATGTGGGCCTCTTTTGGCCCGATGCAGCTTGCCACCAGCTTTTGGCGGTAGCTTGGAGACTCTGCACGATTTGCACATTTCCGAGTTACATTGTCATCGGGGTCCGACATTTCAATATTTATGAGGCTACACCTGCCTGTGATGGGCGACCTTGATGCTCCCCAAAACCCACGAGTTAAAATATCGGGGGAGTGGGTGGCGAGGACACAGAGGCTTCTGCCCGGCCTCCATTTTAAACCCCACCCATACCAGAGGGCAAGGTTAAAATCAACGCTATAATCTGGTTATAGTCTCAAGGATCCGCAAGTAATTAAAAAGGCAAATGGAATATTGGCCTTTATTGCAAGGGGGATGGAGTATAAAAGTAGGGAAGTCCTGCTACAACTGTACAGGGCATTGGTGAGACCACACCTGGAGTACTACATACAGTTTTGGTCTCCTTATTTAAAGAGGGATATACTTGCATTGGAGGCAGTTCAGAGAAGGTTCACGAGGTTGATTCCTGAGATGAAGGGATTGTCATATGAAGAATGGCTGAGTAGGTTGGGCCTATACTCATTGGAGTTTAGAAGACTGAGAACATAAGAACATAAGAAATAGGAGCAGGAGTAGACTATCTGGCCCCTTGACCTTGCTCCGCCATTCAATAAGATCATGGCTGATCTGATCCTAGCCTCAACTCCACTTCCCTGACCTCTCCCCATTACCCTTGACTTCCGTATCGTTCAAAAATCTGTTTATCTCCACCTTAAATATATTCAATGACCCAGCCTCCACAGTTCTCTGGGGTAGAGAATTCCAAAGATTCACGATCCTCTGCGAGAAGAAATTCTTCCTCATTTCTGTTTTAAATGTGCGACCCCTTATTCCTAGTTCTAGATTCTCTCATGAGAGGAAACATCCTCTCTGCATCTACCCTGTCAAGCCCCCTTAGAATCTTATACGTTTTAATATGATCACCTCTCAGTCTTCTAAACTCCAATGAGTATAGACCCAACCTGCTCAACCGGTCTTCATATGACAACCCCTTCATCTCAGGGATCAACCTGGTGAACCTTCGCTGAACTGCCTCCAAAGCAAGTATATTCCACCGTAAATAAGGAGACCAAAACTGTACACAGTTCTCCAGGTGTGGTCTCATCAACGCCCTGTACAGTTATAGCAGGACTTCCTTACTTTTATACTCCATCCCCCTTGTAATAAAGGTCAACATTCCATTTGCTTTCCTAATTATTTGCTGTATCTGTATACTAACTTTCAGAGTTTCATGTACAAGGACACGATCTTATTGAGGTGATTTCATTGAAATGTCTAAGATTCTGAGGGGGTTTGACAAGGTAGATGCAGAGAGGATTTTTCCCCTCGTGGGGGAATCTAGAACTAGGGGGCATAGTTTCAGAATAAGGGGTCTCCCACTTAAAATGGAAATGAGGAAGAATTTCTTCTCTCACAGGGTCGTGAACCTTTGGAATTCTCTACCCCAGAGAACTATGGAAGCTGGGTCATTGAATATATTTAAGGTGGAGATAGACAGATTTTTGAACGATAGGGGAGTCAAGGGTTATGGGGAGAGGTCAGAGAAGTGGAGTTGAGGCCAAGATCAGATCAGCCATGATTTTATTGAATGGCGGGGCAGGCTCGAGGGGTCAGATGGCCTACGCCTGCTCCTATTTCTTATGTTCTTATGAGGATCGTGGTTATGTGCTGCCTGCTGCACAACTTTGCCTAGAAAGAGGCCTCATCATGGAGGCCCTGGAGGTGGAAGGCATCCAAGCAGCAAAGGGATCAGACAGAGGGGTGGGAACAGCAGGGAACAATCCATGGCTGACTGTAAGACTTTTGTGCTGTTCTTGTACAGGAGGACTTCTCGACTTCCCTCTCTGTCCAGTGTGTTAACAGTCCTGTCTACATCTTTCCCTTCCCTCCACAAATAAGCTATTGTCTACAGTTCCTTCTATGTGTTCAAAAAAATCTCAAAACTCGCATTTATGTTACACAATGAAAACACCTTCCAAAAACAAAGTCAGCATGCACAATAGCTTAGTATCACCATCATTTTTATTTTTAACCCATATTGGGGAATGAGCCTATGGCTTAGTGGTACGATTCCCGCTTCTGAGTCAGAAGTTGTAGAGTTCGGGCCCCACTCCAGACAACTCTGGCAAGTGGAGACTAGAATATGTCTCGTAATATTGGGTTGGCATCCAGCGGTACTTGAGTCCAGTCGGAATGACCTCTGGCTCTGTGGTAGTATTTCTGTCTCTGAGTCAGAGAGTTGGGCATGGACCACATTCTAGGCAGTCAGTGGAGACTGAATTGCCAGCTCTGAATCCCGGATTGAAATCCAGCACAGGTATTTGCATCCGATGGGCACAGGTGGCTCCCTCCATTGTAATGGGTAGGTGGAGCTCTTGAGTCTTGGTTGCAGCCCACCGTGAAGGAAGGCAATGGGAACCATCTCAGCTACTCTTCCCTAGTGAGTGGTTCAAGAATCTCATGTGTGAGACTTGTGTTAGGACCTGGAGCAGAACACGATGGACAAAGTGTGTGTGTGTGTGTGTGTGTGTGCGTGTGTGCGTGCATGTGTGTGTTCCTACCACTGTGCCTCCTCCCTTGTTGCCACTGTGTGATGCATGCATCCTGAACCCTAATCTAGTGCTCCTCCTAGATGCTAGCTGATTGGTCACATGTGCAGACACTAGAGAGAGCTGATGGGAGGTCTGGCACGTGCTGCTATCCTGAGAGATAGCATCATCATCTGTGCGTCTTCTAATCATTCCATTAGTACGGGTACTGCATGACTACTAGTCTGTGAAAACTCAGACCTAATGGTCGTAACGAATTCAGGCCGATGCATTTCTGCAAGCAATTGCCAAGCTTGTCCTTTTTAAAAAGCCAGCCCCAGTCTGGCACACCAGGCCTCTATGGCTGAATACTGAGGAAGCTACCACTGTCCATATGGCATTTGTTGAGGGGGCCTCTGTTATGTATGCAATAAAAGGTACAAACTGAGTACTGTTTAACTGAAGAAGGTACAACTTTGTTCTGCTTTATTACGGCCCAAAGTGCTTGACTCACAAAATGGCTGGCCTTTTATACCAGAGCAGCACCATGTGCGTGCTGCTCAATGGCCTCCAACAATGACAACAGCATGTACATGCATGACAATACCCTCCTCTGAGATCTTATCACAGTCTTTCGCAGGTTGAGACGGTCCGGTGCTTTAGGCTCCCGGGTTGATCGTCTCAGTTTGATTCTGCCCTTGGGTGAATGTGCGGAGCCTGTTGTGGCTGGTAGCTGGATGGCTGACTTGTTGGGGGTGGCAGTGGCCATGTCAGGAATTGCAAGTCCATTTTTATTGAACAAGTCCATGATGGAAATTCCAGGTTCACTGATGACCCTTGAGTCCACTGAAGGCTGCTGGTAGGTTGGTTGGTCATCGACGGTTTCTTCGTCCAACTGCTCTGGCGCGTCTGTGTGTCTCAGCTTTGTTTGATCCATGTGTTTCCTGCAAGTTTGCCCATTCTTGAGCTTAATAACAAATACTCTGTTTCCCTCCTTGGCCATGACCGTACCAGTGATCCATTTGGGACCCTGACCATAATTCAACACATATACAGGATCATTAGCAGAAATCTCGCATGACACAGTTGCGCGATTATGGTACCCTTGTTGACTCTGTCTTCCGTATTCAACATGATTACTTAAATCCGGGTGTACAAGAGATAACTTGGTCTTAAGACCTCTTTTCATCATGAAACCCCTGTGAGTGTGTGGGGTTTTGTCCTGTAAGTCAGCAGTATGCAAGACAAGCGAGTCTGCAGTGACCCTTGACTTACTCTCCTCATGCTTTGCTTGATAATTTGTACTGCACGTTCTGCTTGCCCGTTGGGTGCAGGCTTGAACGGTGCTGACCTTACATGTTTTATGCCGTTAAGTTTTACAAACTCTTTAAACTCCTGACTGGTGAAGCACGACCCATTGTCGCTCACCACTATTCCAGGCAGACCATGTGTTGCGAACATGACATTGAGATTATCTATGGTTGCCATGGACGTGCTGGATGTCATGATTATGCATTCTATCCACTTCGAATAAGCATCCACTACCACTAAAAACACCTTGCCCAGGAAGGGACTTGCAAAATCTACATGGATCCTGGACCAAGGTTTGGATGGCCATGATCACAGACTCACCGGCGATTCCGCTGGTGCTTTGCTGAGCTGCATGCAGGTGTTGCACTGATGCACGCATGCTTCCAGCTCAGAATCAATTCCTAGCCACCATACGTGGGAACTGGTGACAACCTTCATCATCACTATACCTGGATGTGTGCTGTATAACTCACGCATAAAATTTTCTCTCCCTTGCTTAGGCATTACAACTCGATTGCTCCACAATATGCAATCAGCTTGAATAGACAGTTGGTCCTTGCGATGAATGTATGGTTTGGCCTCCTCGTACATTTGCTTAGGTATGGCAGACCAATCCCCTTTGAGGATGCAACCCTTTACCACCGATAATATCGGGTCTTGGCTGGTCCAGGTCTTAACTTGTTGAGCCGTGACAGGGGTACCTTCACTCTCAAATCCATGATTAACATTACATCTGCCGGTTGTGGCATTTCCACCTCCAGTGTGGGCAACGGCAACCGGCTCAAAGCATTGGCACAATTCTCTGTGCCAGGTCTGTGGCGAATGACATAATCATAGGCAGATAATGTCAGCGCCCACGTTTGGATGCGGGATGAATATGGTATGTGGTATTGATATCTTTGCTCTCGGAAATGAACGGCTTCAGATCGATGTCTAATTCGAACCTCAGACTGAACAGATATTGATGCATCTTTTTAACACCGGACACACACGCTAAACCTTCTTTTTCTACCATATTGTAGGCTCTTTCTGCTTTAGACAAACTTTTGGATGCATACGCGACAGGTTGAAGTTTCCCCGACTCATTGGCTTGTTGTAACACGCAACCAATTTCATATGACGATGCGTCACAGGCCAAAACTAAACGTTTACATGGGTCATAATATACCAGCAACTTGTTCGAGCAAAGCAGATTGGTGGCTTTCTCGAAAGCTCTGTCTTGCAATGCGCCCCACACCCAGTTGTTGCCTTTTCTCAATAGCATGTGCAGTGGTTCAAGTAAGGTGCTCAATTTAGGTAGGAAGTTACCAAAGTAGCTGAGTAGACACCAGAACGAATGCAGCTCCGTCACGTTCTGAAGCTTGGATGCATTCTTGATGGCTTTGGTTTTCAGGTCAGTAGGTCTGATGCCATCAGCGGCGATTTTCCTCTCGAGGAATTCGACCTCCGGTGCCATGAAGACGCACTTTGAGCGTTTAAGTCTGAGTCCCACTCTATCCAAACACAGTAGAACCTCTTCCAGGTTGTTCAGATGTTTCTTGGAGTCAAGATCGGTGATCAGGATGTCATCTTGGAACACGACGGTTATGGGAACGGACTTCAGTAGACTTTCCATATTCCTCTGGAATATTGATGCAGCCGAGCGAATTCCAAACCGGCATCTGTGATAAGTAAACAGTCCTTTGTGCGTGTTAATGCACATAAGTCTCTTCGATGTCTCGACCAACTCCTACGTAATATAGGCCAACGTCAAGTCCAGTTTTGTGAACGACTTCCCTCCGGCTAGCGTCGCAAACAAGTCATCAGTCTTCGGTAACGGATACTGATCTTGTTTCAAAACCCTGTTGATCATAGCCTTGTAGTCTCCACAGATTCTGACTGTGCCATCACTTTTCAGCACAGGAACAATGGGGCTGGCCCATTCATTAAATTCGACCGGTGATATGATCCCTTCGCGCTGAGTCTGTCCAGTTCAATTTCGACCTTCTCCCTCATCATATACGGCACTGCCTGAGCTTTATGATGGACGGGTCTTGCATCTGAGTCCATGTGGATCTGCACCTTGGCTCCCATGAAGTTGCTGTTACCCGGTTCGAACAGCGAGGGGAACTGGTTCAATACTTGGGCACATATATCTTCCTCCGATGACAACTCCTTTATGTCGTTCCAGTTGCATCTGATTTTCTCCAACCAGCTCCTGCCGAGCAGCGTTGGGCCATTGCCTGGAACAATCCACAGCAGTAATTCATGAAATACACCAAAATACGACACGTTAATTTGTGCACTGCCAATCACCTTTATCAGTTCTTTGGTGTACGTGCGCAGCTTGGCGTTAACAGGGCTCAGCCTGGGCCTCACAGTCTTATTAAATGCCCCCTCATTCAAAATCGATTGAGTCACCCCTGTGTCCAGTTCCATCGATACTGGTACCCCGTTAAACTTCACTTTAATCAAAATTGGTTTACTCTTGGTTATGAAAGAGTACACTTCCTCCTCTGGCATTTTGGATTGCGTATCTGGATCCGCGCTAATCTGACTCTCATCCTCCACATGGTGTGTCGCAACTCGCTTGCTCATCTGCAGACACTTGCACTGGAGATGCCCCACTCTCAGAGAGCCTTTGCAATTATATTGCTTAAATCGGCACTGCTCACAACGCCAATACGGAAAAGTCGGATACATTCCCGCTGGCGGAATTTGGGCAGCCACAGGTTTCACGAAGGCAGCCGGATAGATCCTGCCATGTGCCGCTCTGCCGAATGATGAATCATTCGCGAACGCAGCCGGATAGGCCCTGCCATGTGCCGCTGTGCTGAACGCCGAATCAATCACATTTACAGTACTTGCTGAGGTTCAGTTCTTCACCGATATTTGCTTTAAACTACATACATGATTGAACGATCTGGATGGTCCTTTTTAAATCCAACCCCTCCACCGCCGGAAGTTTGCGCAGGATCACCTCGTGGTTGATACCGATAACAAAGAAGTCCCACATCATGTCTGCCAACACCATCCCGAACTTGCATGGTCCCGCTAGACGTCTCAGGTCAACAACGAATTCCGCCACGCTCTGGCCCTCCGATCGAACGTGTGTATAAAACCTGTATCTCGAGATGATGATGCCGTCATGTGGCTTGAGGTGCTCCCGTACCAATGTACACAACTCAACGTACGTTTTCTCCTTTGGATCATTAGGCATGAGTAGATTCTTTATCAGACCGTAGATCTTTGAACCGCACACAGTGAGGAACACAGCCCGGCGCCGATCTACATCGTCGACCCCCTTCGATTTGTTGGCCATGAAGGACTGGTTCAAACGGTTCACAAAGTCTGTCCAATCTTCTCCCTCTACGAATCACTCCAAAAATCCAATCGTGCTCATTTTGCAAACAAAGGTTCTTGTATTCTCGTCGCCAAATGTTATGTATGCAATAAAGGTACAACTGAGTACTGTTTAACTGAACAAGTTACAACCTTGTTCTGCTTCATTATGGCCCAAAGTGCCTGACTCACAAAATGGCTGGCCTTTTATACCAGAGCAGCACCTTGTGCGTGCTGCTCAGTGGCCTCCAACAATGACACCAGCTGGTGGCTACAAACAGCATGTACATACATGACAGCCTCCACTGCAGATATCTCTGGAGGAGCCACTTGTTCCATATTGTTAAATAGTCCTCCAGTGTGCTGCACTGTTGACTTCTGCACCTAAGTCACCATTTGTAGCCTGCACCAACACTTGATGCTTTGCTATTATCATTCTTTTAAACACAGGGTCCGTGAACTGCAGACCTCCAGGCTGTCCAGTCAAGAGTCGATGCCTCATGACCTTCTGCCAGCACCTCCACAGATGCTCTTGCTCGCATGCTCAGTGTCACCTAGGACAGTCCTCTTTTTCTTAAACTCTAACTTCCCCGGGATGGGGCCAGTGTTTAGTAGCAAATAGAGTGAATGACATTAGCTCCTACTGACCTACCTCTTTGACCAAGCTTTCGGTCACATGCCCTAATGTCTCCTTTGGCTCGGTGTCAATTTTGTCTGATTACGCTCTTGTGAAGCAGCTTGGGACATTTTATTATGTTAAAGGCGTGATACAGCTGCAAGTTGGTGGTGTTGTTATTTGATCATATAATCTAGGCCGACACTCCCAGTACAGTGTTGAGGGAGCCGCTACAATGTTAGAGCTGCTGTCGTTTGGATGAGACATTAAAGCGACAAAGTGATTATCTGCATGAACATTTTTGTGTCCTTCTGTGCATGTGCGTGGTCGGACCCGCCCCTTTCTTGCGCATGTGAGCTGGCACCGCATTCCGGCCGCGCATGTGCAGCACTCCACAATGCAGTGCAGCATGGCCCCCGCTAGGTTCAGCTCCGTGGATCAAGGCCCCAGAGAAGCTTGGATCGAAAGGAGGGAGAGAGGGAGTGGGGGAGAGAGAGAGAGAGAGAGAGGGAGGGAGAGAGAGAGAGGGAGGGAGAGAGAGTGAGGGGGGGAATTCCCTTCAGTACCTACCTTCTATAACAGGTATGTTCTGCAGGGAATTTAATGGCCAGAGTGATGGAGAGAGAGAGGGAGAGCGAGAGAGAGTTTGGGGGGGGGGTTAGAGAGAGAGAGGAGGAGAGAGAAAGGGAAAGGGACGGGGAGGGGAGAGAGAGAGAGAGAGAGAGGGAGAGGGGGCGAGAAAACAAATGGACATACGAGAAATGACGGACAAGTAAAGACCATCTAGTCCATCAAGCCTGTCCCACACAATTGTGATATCTTGTGCATCACAATATATACGCTCCACCCAACCTGAAACCTTGTGATCTCCTGGGAGAGGCAAATAAACAGATTTAAAAACCCCAGGCGAATTTGGGGGACAAAATCTGGGAAATTCCTCTCCAATCCATCTAGGTGATCGAATCAGGTCCAGATCACTCTGGCCATTAAATTCCCTTCAGTACCTACCTTCTATAACAGGTACGTTCTGCAGGGAATTTAATGGCGAGAGAGAGGGAGAGAGAGAGAGAGTTTGGGGGGGGGGGACGGGGTTTAGAGAGAGAGAGAGAGAGAGGAGGAGAGAGAAAGGGAAAGGGACGGGGGGGACAGAGAGAGAGGGGAGAGAGAGAGCGGGGAGAGAGAGAGAGAGAGGGGGGGGAGATAAGAGATGGGCTAGAGGGAGAGAGAGAGAGAAAAGAGCAGAGCGGGGTAAAAGGACAGGGGGAGAGAAGGAAGGGAGAGAGAGCGGGAGAGGAGAAGAGAGAAAGACTGGGGAGAGAAGGGGTGATCGGAGGGAGGGGGAGATCGACGGAGCGAGATGGAGAAAAAAGGGGAGATCATAGGGAGGGAGAGAGAGGTGGAAATCGGAGGAAGGGGAGAGGGAGCAATAGGAGGGGGAGAGAGAGAGAGAGGGAGAGATCAGGGGAATGAGAGGGGGTAGAGAGAGAATATCAGGAATTCAGTGTGGGGGTGGGGGTGTGTAAAGAGTACAGAGAGCACAGTGAGGATGGCAGAAGAACGTGATCCAGTTCTAAAAGGGGGGGGGGGGGGTTGAGGGTGAAAAAGCAATCCAGATAGTAAGACTGGACAAAATCCGGAAGGCACAACACTGTCACTATTCATTTCATACCCAATAAACCTGTTAACAATCCAAGACCCACACACAATGCGCCATCTATGGGGGGGGTGGGGGTGGAAGGGTGGGGGAGCGGTGGAATTGTGGAGAAGGTTAGGAGAAGGTTAGGAACTTATTGGGGGGAGAAGGTCATGAATCCGTAGAAGAGGAAGCCGGGGGAAGTGGGGCAGTGGGGGAAAAAGATCAGGCACGGGCGGGAACTTGGACGGTGCGGGGGTGGGAGCAGGAACTTCTTTGGGGGGGTGGGGAGAAGGTCTTAACCTATGAGAGTGAGCCCTTACTGTTCCAAGTGAGCTCTGTCTGTCTGGAGTTGGCAGTCAGAATGGTTCAGATTACAATTTGCAAAGAGAAACTGCTGGGTGTCTTATCCTCCAAAAGGACCAATCAGCAATCAGGACTTTTCATCAAGGGGGCCCAATTAGAGCTTAAGGTGTTACAAATAAACGCATCCTTAAACCAAGGCTGTTCTCTCAGGTGGACATTACTGATCTCATGGTACTATTTCAAAGAACGCAGGAGTTCTCCCTGATATCCAGGTCAATATATATCCCTCAACCAACATCACTAAAAACAAATTATCTGGTCATTATCATAGTACTGTTTGTGGGACCTTGCCGTGCGAAAATTGGGTTCCGTGTTTCCTACATTACAACAGTGACGACATTTCAAAAGTACTTCATTGGCTGTAAAGTTTTCAGGGATGTCTTGAGGTCATGAAAGGTGCTATATATTTGTTGCAGCCACCTCCTTTTACTGGACCTGAGTTTTCCTTGATGTCCTCCACCTGTTGATGCCAAACAGATCCTCCCCTGCTTACTTAAATTCCCGCAGGAGCTGTGACATCTACATTGGTGAAGTGAGTGTGTGGGGGAGGGGTCTCAGAGAAGGCGGAGAACTGCGTTCTGCAGCAAATGGTTTGACATTTTCCACCAATGGACGTCCTGGTTTGCAGCAAACAAAAGTTTTTCCGATGATGCCTGTCTCTTTAAGCCACCGCGATTCTTTAAAGGTCTTGATGACTTGTTTTAGCCTAACAAAAAAGATGTCTGAAGTGATTCTATTCAGTTTTTGGCACAAAAAATGGATATTGTTGAACAGTTGTAGCAGCCTTGTCAGTTGTGCTATACTTTGTGCACAGTAGGGATTTGAAACAACTCCGATCAGCTTATATTCACTTCAGGCAGAAACCAGATCAGATCGATATATAATAAACCTGCTCTGCAGGGGAGTTGTTGCAGGCTGCTTCAAGATCTACTTGTTTCTTTGTTAGAATGTGTTAAAGAAAGTTAAATTTAGCCATTTGGAGTTGCAACAAGGTTTTAGTTGTGCCTGGCGGCAGTTTGTCTGTTTACCTTCATGGCTAAGGAATGTTGCAGGGCACAGGTAGCTCCCAGGGCAGGAGAAACAATAAATAATAACTTGATAGAATGTACCAGTGCAGCAATCCTTATCTGGAACACTCCCTTTGAGCGACATAGAGAAGCCAAGTTCCTCTTAATACATTAATGTGAAGGAATTAACAGACAATTCAAGATTTCCCTGCAATCTTGCCATAGCATTTCCATTTAAATGTCTAAATTCTATATGCCATACAGTGTTATTAAATTCTAAATTCTATATGTAGTGTTATTAAGCTATAAAACAGTTGTGGAGAATGTTCTATCCCTCCGTAAATTCTCCACCAGGGTGAAACAGATAAGTTTTGGGTGAAATTTGGCTTTGCTTCATTTTTACCATATCATACTGTCTGTCCACTCTGTGTTAAACTGGGAATAAAAGCTTCCTAAACAATTGCAAAACCTGCCAATATTATAGAGACACTCTACTTTAGAATCAATGGCATCGCCTACTTAATCTTCAATCCTGTGCAAACTTTAAAAACATAATTTAAAACCACACACAGGGTGGAAAACTATTTTCCCTTTAACTATTCACTCAGAATACAATTTGTTGTACAAGGGTCTTGTTCTTCATTGTATGAGCAAAAACAATAATGACTCCAGTATACATTGGTGAGTGCCCCAATTTATAAAGGAAACCATCTCCGCATAGTTGTAGTCATGTAATGCAACATAAGGACATAAGATCACAAGAATTAGGAGCAGGGATAGGCCATTTGGCCCCTCGAGCCTGCTCCGCCATTCACTAAGATCACGGCTGATCTTTTACCTCAACTCCACTTTCCTGCACTATCCCCATAACCCTTGATTCCCTTAATATTCAAAAATATATCGATCTCTGCCATGACTGAGTCTCCACGGCCCTTTGGGGTAGAGAATTCTAAAGATTCACCACCCAATGAGTGAAGACATTTCTCCTCATCTGAGTCCTGGTCGATCCCTTATTCTGAGACTGTGTCCCCTGGTTCTAGATGCCCCAGCCAGAGGAAACATCCTCCCTGCATCTACCCTGTAAGAATTTTGCATGTTTCAATGAGATCACCTCATTCTTCTAAACTCTAAAGAATATAGGCCTAGTCTACTCAATCTCTCCTCATAGGACAATCCCCCCATCCCAGGAATCAGTCTGATGAACTTTTGTTGCACTCCCTCTGTGGCAAGTATATCCTTCCTTAGGTAAGCAGACCAAATCTGTACACAATACTTCAGTTGTGGTCTCACCAGGGCCCTATATAATTGCAGTAAGATGTCCTTGCTCTTAAACTCAAATCCTCTTTTAATAAAGGACAACATATCATTTTCTCTCTCAATTGCTTGCTGTACCGGCATGTTAACTTTCAATGATTCGTGTACAAGCTCACCCAGGTCCTTTTTAAGACCATCATTTCCTAATCTCTCACCATTTAAAAAATACTCGTTTTTCTATTTTTCCTATCAAAGTGGATAACTTCACATTTCTCCACAATATATTCCATTTGCCATGTTCTTGCCCAACGGTATTATTCAATGGTACAATCCACATTACACACTACACTGATATGAACATTTGGCAGGACCCAGAGATAAGAGGGTAACACTTGGCAGAAGATCGAGAAGCTATCCAACAATTGCACCTCAGCTTTCTCTTCCAAACTGGGCTTGAGTAGAACTTGTATTGGAAATGTAATTGAAAACTCTGTGACTAGAAAAAGTAGATGCAAGATGAAGAGGTGAACAATGGAACACTTCTATTGCCATAAAGGTGGATAAATATAATGGTATGCAAAATCAGCTTAACTAATTTGGTAAAAATTGCATTCCATTAACTAAATCATTTTAAGCTGACTCAGTTTTAACTAAAGTAAATATATCCTGCAGGCAATAGCCTTTAAGTATTTGAAGTACTGAATTATGAAATTTGCACCACTTTAAAACATAAACATGAGGAACAACTGCAAAATTGTGGTCATTTGAGGTAGATACCTTGAATATAATTCTCCTTCACCGAAAGTTTCAATGCGACATGGAATCATAGGCCCCAAGTTTCCACATGATTTGCTCCTGATGTTTAGGAGCAACTGGTGTAGAACGGAGTATCTTAGAAATCGGAATTCTCGACATTTAGTTTGCTCCAGTTCTAGTCAGTTAGAACAGTTTCACTTTGGAACAGAATTTTTTTTTTCAAAAGGGGGCGTGTCCGGCCACTTACACCTGTTTTCAAAGTTTCGTCAGTGAAAACTTACTCCAAACTAACTTAGAATGGAGTAAGTGAAGATTTTTGTACGCTTGAAAAAACCTTGTCTACACTTTAGAAAATCAGGCGTAGGTTACAAATTAGGCGTAGGGAATGGGGGGGGGGAGAGGGGGGGGGGGAAGGGAAGTTATTAAATTCTACAATCAATCCTTAGTTATACTTATACAAATATTATACAAATAAATCCAACCTGAATAAAAATTTATAAGCAAAGAAAAGATTAAATAAACCATGTTCCTACCTGTGTGAAAGTGCTTCAGCCTTCGAGCTGCTGTGCTTCAGGCAGGCCTTTCATGTTGGAGACAGGCAGGGGTGTGGCGTCAGTGTCTCGACGGCAGCAAGCTTCGAACTGAGCTGCAGTGCTTGAGGCAGGCCTTCATTCTCTTCGTGGCTGGCTGCGAAGAAGCAACACCGGACGGACCCGAGGCCATTTGGCCATGAGATATCAGCGGCGTCAGAGGCTGGCCGGCAGCCGAAGAATCAACACCTGACACACGCAGCTCTTTATGGTGCTTGAGGCCATTTGGCCACGCTTTAGGGGCGGCGTCAGTGGCTCGACGGCAGCCGAAGATACAGCAGCAGCCTTCGAGCTGTGAGGGGGACTGAGGCCATTTGGACAGGGAGAGGCAGCCACATCAACAGTTTTATATTTAAATTTGCAGAATGGGTGCTGCATTGTCAACACCACGTATTATTGCAAAGTTGAATTGGCACTCTTATTTCTCCAAACACACAGTCCTTAATTTGCATGCACCAATGCAGCACCAGTTCTGCAAGTTTAGCAATGAAAAGCTGAACTCACTGATTTCAGCAGGTGATTTATTCAGCAGTGCTGCTAAAAGCACTCCCTCACACACAGAAATATAAAAAAAAATTAAATTACAAGCCTTTGCAGGGGTCCAAGAAACAAATCTTCACTTTTTCTGCAGTCTTTTTAAAAATGGCCGAGTGCCAATGTTTGTGTGAGACTGCGCATGCGCGCACGCTCCAACGCGCACGCGCAGGGTTTCCGGCACCACGAAGGCTAATTTAAATTGTACCCGCCCCCTGCTACTTAGAAAATCGGCGCGAGTGTTAGGCTCCGCCCCCTGCTGCGAAGAGCGCGCCGCGCCAAGCAGACATCGAGCTCCAAGGAGCTCGAGAATATCGGACTTTTTTTTAGGCGCAGTTTTCGGCGCGAAAAACAGGCGCCCAACTCGGAGGTGTGCCGTTTTCGCCGCGGGACAAAACTTGGGGCCATAGAATGGTTACAGCACAGAAGAAAGCCATTTGGCCTGTCGAGCCCGTGCTGCTCTCTGCAAGAGCATCTCAGCTAGTCCCACTCCCCCACCCTTTCCCTGCAGTCCTGTAAATTTTCTTCTTTCAGGTACTTATCCAACTCCCTTTTGCCATGTAGAAAGTGTGAAGAGCTTTGGGAAAAATCCTCCGCAGAGGATGGAATGGTGCATCTTTTACAGTGCCATGAAATGGTACCTTTCTCTCCAGATTACCTGTTCAGAGTTAGTGATGAAGGTGACACTATGAAAGTCTGAATGGTGACATTGTAGCATAATATAGAGACTGATCATTGCCGAGAGATATGACAATGGGGCTTTCTGATATTGCAAATGACTCTACAAAGTATTTCTGATCTGTGCACTTGGTTGAAGCCATATTCAAAGTAACCACAAATATGTCCAACCGTTAACATATTGGGCTAGATTTTTCACGTTTTTTGCATGCTTAACGCCCAATTAACGTCCATTTTACCGCCGAAATGATGTATAACGCCCATATATCGCCCATTTAGCAACAAAATGGAAACTGACGGGTATTTTTCAGAAACTTATTGCCGAGCGTTATTTTCCCCATGTGCGTAACGGCAGAAAAAAATAATACTGCCCGCCCACTTTTTTTGGGCAGAATCATCAGAATGGGCGAAATCAACGCCCATAATATCGCCCAGCGTTACCTTCACCACCTCACACATATCGCCCACAATGCCGCACACCCAAAAAAACGCCCAGAAAAAGTGGAACTGTTCTGAACTAATGCCAGCTGTGTGGCCGCCCTTTTTTTTTGTCGCAAAGAGCACATTTGGCGAAACTAATGCCCAGGAGATCACCCACCGTCACTTTCACCACCTCACACACAGATCGGCCACAGTATCGCTCGCCTATAAAAACACCCAGAAAAAGTGGAACTGTTCTGAACTAAAGCCAGCGGTGTGGCTGCCATTTTTTAAATCGCAGGTCGCTTCATTCAATAGGCTGCTTCAACTTCGGGGAAGTTTGCATTGACTCTGGAGTTCTTCTCAGGTGAAATGACCATCTCAACAGACATATTTTCAGACTCTGGACTATTGGGGGTTTACTCTAGGTGTATTTTAGTGAGGAAATTATTGCTTCTGATCTATCGCTATTATGTTTTCATTGCAATGGGGCCAGTCATTTCTCAGCCTGCATCGATTAATACGCAAATGTTGCAGTGTGCAGATGGCTCAATGTGTGATGCACATCATTATGTCCCCAATTTAAGACGTGCAAAAATGAGGAGGAGGGCCAGACCATACACACTCCGCATGTACAGGGAAAAGAGGTCTTATCTCGACATGTCTGACCACACCTGCCTTTGGAGACTGCGCTTCCACAAGGTGGTGATCAATGAAATATGTGAGCTCATCAGGCCACATATGCAGCCTGCCATCAGGACATCAGTGTCGGTCGAGGTCAAGGTTACCACGGCACTGTGTTTCTACACGTCCGGTTCCTTTCGGGCCTTCGCAGTCGAGATTTTCCCTCTGTCTCACCATGCAACCCATCGCTGCATTAGACAGGTCATGGAGGCCCTGTACGCGAGAAGAATGGACTTATCAGCTTCCCCATGACCATGGAGGCTCAGACTGACAGGGCTGGAGCATTCTACTGCATTGCTAAGTTCCCCAGGGTGCAGGGAGCTATAAAGTGCACTCACATCGCCATGTGGCACCTTCTCAGAACCCGGAGCATTTTCGTAACAGAAAAGGATTTCACTCCCTGAAGGTCCAACTAGTTGTCGACCACAACTAGATCATCATGGCAGTAAATGCCAAATGTCCGAGCACCTTCGATGAGGCTCACATCCTGCGTGAGAGCGCTGTCTCTGAATCTGTAAGAGTCAGCCACAAGGACAATGC
Source organism: Pristiophorus japonicus (assembly GCF_044704955.1). Classification (NCBI taxonomy): domain Eukaryota; kingdom Metazoa; phylum Chordata; class Chondrichthyes; family Pristiophoridae; genus Pristiophorus; species Pristiophorus japonicus. Next base: position 24,963,701 of record NC_091994.1, read on the forward strand.
TTGGTGATAACTGATATGGCCTAGCCACCTGGCTGATGATCCCCCTGTGTGACACCCACACCGAGGCCGAGAAGCGATACAACCAGAGCCACAGAGACACACGTAATGTGGTCCAGAAAACAGTAACTGTGCTTAGCAGCGCGTCAAATGTCTGGACCACTTGGGAGGTGAGCTACAATACAACCCTGAGCAAGTAGGTAAATTCGTGGTCGTGTACTCCATGCTGCACAATCTGGCTATCATGAGGGGCCAAGAATTGCCAGAAGGGACTGATGCTCCACCTCAGGAGAGAGAGGAAGAGGACGATGAGGGGCTGGATGCTGACCTAGGGCCAGACAATCAGGCTGGTGATGCAACCATGCCCATGGCCCCTTCCAGACCACAGGAAAGGGCCTGTTGTGGCTACATAGCTGCAACACTCTTACATGAGGATTGATATCTGAACGATTTGCCTGAAAGAACAATCGTTGCCTGTGACTGACAACACTGACATACTGCTGTGTGTGTGCAGCTCAGACATCAATGGTACCCATCACCTTGGTGCCAGTTAAAGTTTACTTTGATTGAAGTTAAGCTTTATTTAACCCTTTCATGTTAAGAAATCATCAGTCCAGTTATCTGAGACAAGGTTATGTTCAATGAAAATTTTTTTATACTAACATTGGTTCGAAATCATAAGTATCACAGGCAAAAACACCCAACCCTCGCCCACACCCCACTTTTTCCACCATTGACATCAATCAAATGTTCAACATGTCCAGCAACACAGAATACAAAGCAGGAGCGTGGTCTCAAGTCCCCCTACATTGCAACAAATTGCATACACCCAGATGGAGATATAATACAGCCATCAGCTGCGGACATGCACCTCACTTTCCTTCCCCCCTCCCCTTCTTCTCCCCACCTCTACTCCTTCCCCTCCTCGCTCCACGATGCCTGGTCAAGAAGCTCCTCAGGTAGTGCCTCATTGGGGAGGGGATGGAGGCAGAGACAGTGGTTGCACGGGTGCGGGTGCCGAGGGGGCAACATTCTCTGATGCAGAAGCAGGATCTTGGTCCTTGCTCTCAGCTGTCGTTCGCAGTAATGGTGCGGAACCCAGGGGTGGAGTGCCGTGCTCTGTGACCACTGGAAGGCCTGTGCCAGCAGTGTTCCTGGCTATCGCATCCAGGGCCTCCGCCATCCACGGAATGTACTCCGTCATGGTGGCCAGCTGTCAGGATATGCCCCCCAATGCTTCGATGAGCTGGTCACCAATGTCTACAGTCCTCCTGGACAACTGTACCATCGCTCCGTTGTCATGTGGCGATCCTGGAACAGACCTGCCGTGTCCACGAGACCTCCGCATGGTCGGCGCCGTCCTGAGGACAAATGGGGTACCCTGTGGCGAGGCACTTGGAGCTGGTATCTCCAGAGTGGAGGCGGGAATGACCAGCGAACCACTAGATGGCCTTGATGTGGAATGGCTTCTGAAGCGAGGCGATGCAGGTTCCTCGAAGTCTGCTCTCTCATCCATGGAGAACAAACCCCATGGATTGACGGACGAGAATCGGAGTTCCTCAGCACCAGATGCAGGATCATCTGGAGAGTCGGGCCCCGCGCCCCGACCTTCTGACTTCTGTGGTCTTGCCTGGGGCCACGCTACTGGCTGAGCTGCAAAACACAAATGAGGTTATTAGAGGAGAAGAGGTTGCTAGGGTCACAAGGCAAGTCCAGTGCTACACATAGCATATACACAACAAAAGCACCACTGCTATCAAAATTATCACAGACATCACATTTCATGACCATCAACACATTTGCATGGCAATGATTTTCATTAGGCCAGCATTATTTCTAGGATAATTTTAGAAATCATCTATCATATATGATTGTTCGGATATGAGTGGGTGTGGCATCTATTGACTTTACATCACACAATGGTATAAGCTTTACTCACATGGCATCACTTCAGGGTCTGCAGATACGTCTGTGGCTGTCCGGGTGTGCTTCCCCACGAGTGCGCGGACCCGCTCCTCCACGTCAGTGATGTCACTGGGGACTGGGGACCCGTTCGCCTCTGCACGGACCTCAACGTCGATAGCTTCTTCTGTAAAAGATGATAGGGCAACATGGCATGAGATCATTGCGTCATATCATTGCTAGGTACTATCACAGAGACTGATACAACACATAACCGACAGATGTAATCATGATTATTAGGATAATTATCATTTTTTACCTAAAGACGTGACCGCAGGCTTTGAGTAAAACATTCCCGGTAAAAGTGGAAGACCTTACATCTGCTGATAGGCACTCATGACTGTTACAAATCAAATTATTTAAATACATAAGTGTAATACTTACTCTTGCGGATCCCCCAAGGTCGTTCCATCGTTTGCGGCATTGGTTGCCCTCACGCACCTCATTAGTCGCCGACGAGACCACCTGTGCTATCTCGGTCCATATCCTCTGGTAGGCCTTTGGGGTGGGCTTCCCACGCCCTCCCTGGGTCAAATCACTCCAGCGTAACTCGACCTCCTGCAGGAGAGAGGCATTTGCTTCATCCGAGAACCTCCTCGCTCTTTTGTGCCCTCCAATGTGCTCCTCTCCCATCTCACTGCTCTCTCCAGCGTCAGTCTCCACAGCGTGCTGTGATGCCTCCTCCTCTCCCTCCATTATAGGCCAAATTCGGGCAAATATGTGGCTGGTAACAGCTAATTTTTGTTTCCCTCGTTGCTAAAAGCTCTAAACTCTCCCTCCTTCCTCCCAAAGCAGCCACAGCACACTCACACACACCTTCAGTCCCTCTCAGCTCCCTCTCTCTCGGTCTTCTCTTCTGCGCATGTCATGATGACCCTTGACCTCCTGAATCGCGGGAATCGAGCGTTGTCATGCCGTTGCTAAGGACAGCGACACTTTACAGCAGGAGATCAGCGAGATTTAATGCTACTGCCCATTTCATATCGCTCGCGGTAACACTCAATTTAAAAAATGGACACCAGGTGCTTTGAGAATGGACGAGAAGCCGGCGATCTGAAAACCGATTTTTACCGTCCACGCCAGAAATAATCCCCATTTTTGGGCGATAAGCACAAAAGTGTGAAATCTAGCCCATTGAGTTGGCACCCATTTTGGGGTGTAAAACTGAGTAAAAAAGGTGCTGTAATGGCTACTGCCTAAATCCCACTGCTAAAAAACTGCACCAGAATTCTACTCTGAGAAAACTGCTAGCTCCCTTTAACGTCCACATTTAAATAGTACTATTTTATAGCAAACTACCTGACAAGGGACATGAACGTACTGATCGAGAAGCGTAAGGCGATATTGCTGTCCAGTTGTGTCAAGGAGGTTTACCGTCTCGTCAGGGATTTGCTGGCACCCGCGAGCGCCAAGGACAAGTCATATGAGGAGCTGATTGAACTCATTCATAATCAACTGAAACTGAAGGAGAGCATCCTCACGGCCAGGCACAAATTCTACAACCTCTGCAGACCTGAGGGCCAGGATGTCACAAAATATGCTGCGGACATCAGGAGACTTGAGGCACCGTGTGATTTTGGCACACACCTTAACGAGGCGTTGCGAGACATCTTTGTTATGGGGATTAGCCATGAGGGTCTCCTTCACAAGTTGCTATCTACTGAACCTACAGTCAGCCTGCAGCAGGCCATCAACATCAGCCGGGCATTTATGACCTCGACTTGCAGCACCAAGCAGATGATCCACACGGTCTCGAACCTGGCAGGTACTGTTCACAGGATAGTGCCCGTCACGGACAAAACTGCAGAACGTGGCTCTGCCCAGGACAGAGAGCACGGACCTTGGGGTCTTGGAATTCAGAGTCCACCGAGGGGGGCTAATCGAGTAGCACCATACTGGCGCTGCGGAGGAAGCCATGGGGCTCACCGGTGCAGGTTTGCGGAGTATACATGCAATACCTGCCACACAAACGGCCACCTTCAGCGTATGTGCAAGAGAAACATGATTCACCATGTGGCCGAGGAGATGGTAGATGATCTGCTGTCCAGCGAGGAGCATTGCGGTTTGGCTTGACGGGCATCCCAGCCCCAGGTAGAAGAAGATGATGCGTTTGGACTGTATACGTGTACTGACAATTCGGCCCCAGTGATTATGGAAGTCAAGATTAACGGAGTCCCAGTGAGTATGGAAGTGGACACGGGGTCGGGTCAGTCGCTGATGAGTCAGGAAACTTTTGATAAACTGTGGATCAACCCAGCTGCATGACCCAAGCTGGCCCCGGTCACGGCGAAGCTGCACACCTACACCAAGGAACTGATACCTGTTCTTGGCAGAGCGGATGTGCAGGTATCCCACGGGGGCGAGACGCACGGTTTACCTTTGTGGATCATTGCAGGCGATGGGCTGACGCTACTCGGCAGGAGATGGATGGGGAAGGTCCCGTGGGAACTGGGAAGACTTCATTCCTCCACAGACCGCTGTCCCCCGTGTTCACAGGCAGAGCAGGCCTCCACCTTCAGATCGTATGGCAGCGAAGGAAGCGTTTGTGGGGTTGGGCAGAGCAGCGGTGGCAGTCGACTCTTCGCTGCAAAGTCTGAGAGTGAGAAAGAGGCGCTGGAACCAGCAGCAGCGCCGATCGAACTGGAGAAGAGAGAAGGGCTTCGACGGGCTGCTCCAGCAGGCACCGTCGGCCCGCAGGCAGAGGCGGCTGTTCGCGGGGCTTGCAGCGGGAGGATCGGCTGCGGTAGTGAGGAGGTCGGCTCTGGAGGACGTGTATGTGTGTGGCAACTCCCGGGCAAAAAGGTCAGCTGCATGGGGTGCTCCGGAGGATGCGGCAGTGCGGGGGCCGGTGCGTTGCGGCTCCCAGGTGCGTTCAGAGTGTGGCGGCTCTCTCTCTCTATAGAGAGAGAGAGAGAGAGAGAGCAGGCAGCAGCGCAGCAAGCTTAAGATGGCGGCGAGCCTCGCAGCAGCAGAGTTCTGCAGAGAAAAGCAGGCAGGCACCAGCAGAGCACCTAAAAAGGCGGCGCCCAGTAGAAACCTCGTGGGAAAAACAAAACGGCATCTTAAAAGGAAAATGTACCCGGGAGTCTTAAAGGGGCCTTACACCGTTGGCGGCCCCCACAAAGAGACTTTTATAAGGGCAAGAATGAGTCAAAATAATTACTGTGATTTGTATGATGACGTGATTTATGACAAGAGTTAATATTTTGATGCTAAAATGATTACTGTGATTAAAATGATTGAGATGATTGGTGAAAAGAGTTAATATCACAATGCACAGTTAAAAGGGTTAATGGATCTGTGACTAACATGGCTAATGGATTAATGCGATTTCTGATTTTATGTGATTTATGCAATTGTTCAGCGGCTGCAGACAAGCCGCAAAGGCAACTATCTTCTGAGAACAGAGGCAACGCACTAGTTGCCATACCCTGTCTCAGTGCAGCCCATTACCTCGGGCAAAAAGGGGCTGTATGCCGCCAATAAAACCTCACCCAGTGGAGCTGGGATTTAATAACTGTTCAGTGTATCTGCAACCTTTTGATATAACTCTTCAACGCATCCAAATGTACTATCTATGTGTACCTGCTTTCCACTGGAGATTATGTTTGTGTACTTGTATCACCCATGTAAAGACTGCAAATACCACATGATCGCAAGCATAATCTCTACATGGGGGGGGGGGAAGAGGGAAGTGGATGGTCATGGATTCACACTCACAAATCAACCAGGACGAACAAGGCCGAGGTTACCGGCAATTTGCTTTTGGAACTGGGGGGGAGTGAGATGTTATGTATTGTCCATGTACATTAAATGTATAGTTACAATGGTGCGCCACAAGGGGCACTGTGGTGGGAGACCCGAAAGTACCTGCGAGACACAATATAAAAGGCTGCCCACCACACCTGAAGGGCACTCTGGAGTTACACAATAAAGGACTAAGGTCACAGCAGTTACTACAACACCAGACTGTGTGGAGCCAGTGATTTGAGTGCTACATACATCATGCCATCCAAGTCTCTCTTTATCTTTTCTTTTTTGAGGGTAGGTCTCTAAATTGAATCTTTTTAAAATTAAGTTTACTTGTTTGATGCTCTATTTTACAGAAGTTGTTTCTGCACTTCCAGAAGTTTTTTTCGTATTCAACTGCCAGTCAATACTTTAACCTTATTTGCAACAAATACACCAAACTTTTCAACCGGTCTCAGCTGTGGGTGGTTCATAGAAACAAATGCTGGCATTCAGCAAACTGCTTCCAGAGTATTTGGTAGTATGGGGCAATGTTCACTCTAATTTATTTTGGCCCGCGTGGCCCCTTTAACTGGCTGCGTGGGCCATTCAAAATTCTGCACATGTGGGGTTTTCCGATTTAAAAATCGGCCACGCAGCTTAAAGGGAACATTGGTATGGGGGCTAATACTTAAACTCTATCTTAGCTGGTTAGCACTCACTCAAATCTGTTGCAACCAGTTTGTCAGTCAGTGGGCCATCTTGCATCAGTTATCTTGGTGGAGAAGGAGGAAAGTGGACACAGGACATTGTATTTAGCAGCAAGCATTCAAGTCCAGGAAAAAAAACCATTGAGATCGAAAGTATTTACGATGAGTCTTCCATCTCTCTTAATGAAAAGAAGCTGCATAAATGGCAGAATACTGCAAAGGGGAGGAAATAGGACATTTGAAGCATGGAAGAGTCTGTGTGTACTTGGCACAGGTCCTTTAACACCAGCATACTATCAATCTTTAAAAATTCTTACTGAATCAAAATTCCACCTGATCCCACATCGAAGTGACAAACTGTGACGAAGTTTAAAAAAAATACAATGGGTTGTTGCTGGATTTAATTGATTTTTTGGGGGGTGGGGGAGGAGTTTGTGGTTCTGCGCATTTAGAGATTACAGTCCACTGACCAACTGACCACAGAGGCACAGAGGGAACTCTGCACAGAAACTATCACTGCCCAAAGAGCCACTGTTGCCAGGCAACCAGCAGGCTGCAGAGATGATTTTTAGATTGCAGTTGCCTCTGATCAATTCTGCTACATGGGCGAAACTGACCAGCCAAATCTCCATTACTCCCAGTGGTATTGATCAAGTGCTTTTATAGGCGTTCAATGAGGTCTAATAAGCTTCAAGTAAACAGAACCAAGGTTTTACTAATAGCCAAACAGTCAAACATCAACCTGGTTTGTCTCTGCTAAACTGCAGTAAAGCTTTTCTAAAAAAACTATCACATTTATTGATACATTTGGTAATTGTAGATGTGACTGTGTGAAGGGCCCCACCCTAAAGAGAATTCTGATTGCTTGCACACCACAGGCATTGACTATTTGTCAATAAGAGCCCTATTTTCTGCTATTACATTCTAGCTGCACTCTTGGGGATGCAGGTTCCATATGGTTTCATACATGTTTTACCTTTCATTTGAGTTTAACTCTTTCATGGGCTCAGAGCTGCAGTCATCCTACCTGTCGTTTTTACTGGAGAGTGACCTATTGCAACTAACACCTTCATTTTATGGGTATTGATAATCGCAGACGATGAAAGTGATATTGTATAACAGTAAAAATAGAGGAGAGACTATAGGAACTGATGAACATATGTTCTGTCTGACACAGTGGTATGAATGTCCCTACAAATGGGGCTGACTGGATAACGCACAAGTGGAAATATTTATTATACCTCAATATGATCTATCTTAACAGGTATACACAAATTAAAATTTAACTGGGGTGGGGGGATTTCATGTTGGTTTGTTCATCATAAGAAAATCAGAGAACACTGCCTGGATATATCACCTTGTCACTGTGTGCCAGTACTGTTGAAAAATATGCATTTTGTTTTAACTGGTATTTCTCTGCACAGATTCTATAAACTGATTGTATAAACTGACTATATAAATGTGAAAAACCCTATAATGGCAGAGCAGTTAAACAAAGCAATTTTCATCAATGTAATAATCTGTAACTCAGGGCATTGAGCTCTTCTGTTTATACCACGTGTTTAATTTTAGTGGAAAAATGATTTTTGATTTACTGACAACAATGACGAGTTATTTTCTAGTTGTTAACTGTTAGGTAGTTACTCAGATGGAAGAGTTGTGTGTTATTAGGGATTATGCTATAGCACATGAATGCTGAGGTGGCAGCTTTTCCTTTATTATGCAACGTGTTAGGAAATCACTTCGGACAAAAAATGGCAGAGATAATGGCACATGGAATTTAAGGGAATATGATTTCATGGATAGGTTGTGGGTTCAAGTCCCATTCCAGAGACTTAAGAACAAAATCTAAGCTGACAGTGCAGTACTGAGGGCGTGCTGCACTCTCGAAGGTGCCAGCTTTCAAATGAGACGTTAAACCGTCTGCCCTCTCAGCTGGACATAAAAGATCCCACGGCACTTTTTCGAAGAAGAACAGTGTAGTTCTGCTCAATATTTATCCCCCAACCAATACCTCAAAAGAGATTATCTGGTTATTATCACATTGCTGGTTGTGGGACCTTGCTGTGCGCAAATTTGTACCACGTTTTTTACATTACAATAGTGACTACCCTTCAGAAGTACTTCATTGGTTCTAAAGTGCTTTTGGGTACCCCGAGGTCGTGAAAGGTGCTATATAAATGCAAGTTCTTTCCTTAGAGAGATGGATGAGGAGCAGAAACCAAAGGTTAAGGTTAAAGGAAGTTTCTTGGATTGGAAAGATGTGATAAGTGGTGTTCCACATGGCTCAGTGTTGGGGCTACTAGTATTTACTCTGAATGTAAATGAGCTGGATTGCGGAATTGAGGGAACAGTAAAACAATTTGCTGTCGATGCCATATTGGAGCGGTGTAGCAATTGTGATGACTGGAAAGACTGTAAGATTACATAGGCTAGCAGAATGGGCAGTTAGGTTACAGATGCAGTTCAATGTAGATAAATGTAAAGAGAATCATTTTGGAAGTAAAAATAAAGGAAATGCACCTTAAATTGTAAAAATGTAAATGGTGTAGGGGGAACAGAGGCAAAATGGTGTCCAGATACACTGGTCATAAAAGGTGTCAGTGAAAGTAAGTAGAGTAACTAAAAGAGAAGAGAATCATGAATTTTGCAATTAGAGGAGTAAAATGCAAAAGTAAGAAGACAGCGTGCAAAATCTTTGTTAGGTCACAGCTGGAATATTGTGTGCAATTTTGAGCGCCCCAATATGGGAAGGCTATAAAAACAATGAAAATGATACAGTATAGATTCATCAGGATGTTGCCAGCAATGAGGAGTGGCCGTTATGCAGAAAGATTTGAGACATTTTCATGACGGGTGAGAAAATGAGGAGTGACCTGAAAGAGGACTTCAATATTATAAAGATTAATGATAGATTAAATCGTGATAGCCAGCTGTGGCTCAGTGATAGCACTCTCACCTCTGAGTCAGAGATTGTGGGTTCAAGTCTCACTCTGAAGACTTAAACTCAAAGTATGGGCTGACATTCCAGTGCAGAATGGGCAGTTAGGTTACAGATGCAGTTCAATGTACTGAGGGAGTGCTGCACTGTTAGAGGTACCATCTATCAGATGAGACATTAAACTGAGGCATCTGCCCTTTCAAGGGGAAGTAAAAGATTCCGTGGCATTATCTCAAAGAAGAACAGGAGAGTTTTTCACGGTATTCCAGTCAATATTTATCCCTCAATCAATTTGACTAAAACAGGTGATCTGGTCATTATCACATTGTTGATTGTGGGACCTTGATGTGTGCAAATTGGCTGCTGCCTTTCCTATATTACAATATTTACTACACTTCAAAAGTACTTAATTGGCTGTAAATTACTTTGGGACACCCTGAGATCATGAAAGGCACGATGTAAATACAAGTCTTTCCTTGTCTTGTTTCTATTGTTTGGCAAGATGGTAATGAAGAGGCACAAATTTAAGTTGTAACTAAAAGTTGAAGTGACTAAAAACATTTGAAAATTCAAGTTCCACCTGAAGTTTTAAGTTGAAGGTCTGGATCTGCTCAAGCCTCGAGGTCCAAGGCAAACCAAGGATTCAATTTATAAGCAAACAAGGTCAGATGTGTTCGATACTGAGGCCTACTCAATTCCAATCTAATTTTTTTTTTGTCCATGAGCAACATCATGGAGAGATCATCTAGTAACCATAAGCTTGAGAAGGGGCCATTGTATTGCTGCCGTCACTTCATTTGAGACCTGTATTGATCTGGAATGATCATGAAAGAAATGCAACAGCTCAATGCCAGTGTAAAACTGTAAAGTGTTGCCACTTTCAGCTCTGCATTTGGGATGAGCATTCAGATAAATTCAGAGTACAGATTTAGGCATTTCAAAATTCTGATCCTTCTAATCCAAATTGGATATTCAAGTTTTTTTTCTCTATTTATTCTTGGTATGTGTGCCAAGGCCAACATTTCTTACCCATCCCTAGTTGTCCTGAGAAGGTGGTGACACAACTGAGTGGCTTGCTAGGCCACTTCAGAGGTCAGTTGAGAATCAACCACATTGGTGTGGGATTGCAGTCACATATAGGCCCAGACTGGGTAAGGACAGCAGGTTTCCTTCCTTAAAGGACATTAGTGAACCAGATGTGTTTTTACGACAAACCGACAGCGTTATGGTCACTTTTATTCATACCAGCTCTTTGGGCCCAAGTTTCCACAGGAGTTGCTCCTATTTCTTTGGAGCAACTCGTTTTTTTTGGTGTATCCTAAAAATCGCAATTCTCCACATTTAGTTTGCTCCAGTTTCAGTGAGTTAGTTCAGTTTCTTTTTAGTTCAGTTTTTTTTTTCAAAAGAGAGCATTGCCAGCCACTTACACCTGTTTTGGCCATTTAAGCAAGTTTAGACAGCGAAAAGTTACTCCAAACTAACTTAGGCCAGCATATGTGTCCACTTTTGTACGGTCAGTAAAACCTTGCGGACACTTTAGAAATCAGGAGCAGGTAGTCAGAGATGGGGGGGAAAGGGAAGTTAGAGGATTTTCCAAAGCATTAAACACTTCACTTTTAACAATAAAGAACTATCATCAATATGACTAGTGTTATGATAAAAATGCTAATTTTTAAAAAAATCCTAAGCAGCGAGACTGGACTATCAGCCTGATTAAACTGAGTACATTTTTCGTAAAGATAGCTAGATATTAAAGTACTGGAAAATCTTTGAAGATTCTTTTCTCCCCCACCTCGGCCGGATCATAAATTTTCTCCCTGCCCCGCCGGATCAAAACTCTTCCCCTCCACCCCCCCCCCATCAAAACTCTTCCTCCCCCGCCAAACTCTTTGCCCCCCCCCCCCCCGATCAAAAATCTTCCCCCCACCAGATTGTCTCTTGTAGCCCTCAGCTCGGGAAGGCAGCGGCCGGCCTGTGTGGCAGGCCACTCGGCCCGGGATTGAGACAGCATGCTTCGGGCCCCTCCCACACAGCCTGTAGAGCATTGCAGAGATTTGGACTGCCAGGAGCTACTGCGCATGCGCGCACCCTCCAGCGCGCATGTGCAGAGGTCCGGGCACTGTTTTCAGCACTGGGACCTGGCTCTGCGCCCCCCATCCCTACCCCTAATGCTACGCTGTGCCGAGCCCAAAGACGTCCCGAGAAGCGTGGAGAATTACAAGGTAAGTTTTCGGTGACCTTTTTATTCTAGAGAGGTGCGCTGTTCTAAGGGTTGGTGGAACTTGGGCCCATCGATTTTTTAAACTGAATTCCAATTCTCAAACCGCAATGGTTCTCTGAATTATTAGTTCAGGCTTCTTGATTACTGGTCCAGTAACATAACCGCTGCACTGCTGTACCCAAATTAAAGATGGTTGGTACATAAGGACAGAATCTAACTGTTTATACCTTCTCCAACTATGTTGCCAGGGACTCTGACACAGACCACTGATAAAATCCCAGTGATTCAGCATATAACGTGGCTGTTTTCCTATACTATTGGAGACTCTGATTTATAAATCCCAACTAGAGCATAGTTAACTGATTCAGTATCAGTAATATTGTAAAATGCTGATTCAAAACCGCTGATTCTGGATTGTGGATTGAGTTCCAGATCTGTTTAGCATTTCAACCTCATTTGTGAAGTGATAAGGATTCTTACTTCTTACCTGGTGAGCTGGAGACAGTGGGGCGAGACAGTGGAGGAGAGAGAATGGGGGGGAAACAGTGGGGCGAGACAGTGGAGGGGCAACAGTGGGGCGAGACAGTGGGGAGGGAGACAGTGGGGGGTGAGACAGTGGGGGGTGAGACAGTGGGGGGGGGAGACAGTGGGGGGTGAGACAGTGGGGGTGAGACAGTGGGGGGAAAGAGTGGGGCGAGACAGTGGGGGGGAGACAGTGGGGGGGAAACAGTGGGGTGAGACAATGGGGGGGAGAGAGGTGGGAGAGAGACAGGGGGGGAGACAGTGGAGGAGAGAGAATTGGGGCGAGACAGTGGGGTGAGACAGTGGGGGGGGGGGACAGTGGGGCAAGAGAGTGGGGGGAGACAGTGGGGATGAGACAGTGGGGGGAGAGAGTGGGGGGGGAGACAGTGTGGGAGAGAGTGGGGGCGAGACAGTGGGGTGAGACAGTGGGGGGGGGAGACAGTGGGGCAAGAGAATGGGGGGAGACAGTGGGGATGAGACAGTGGGGGGAGAGAGTGGGAATGAGACAGTGTGGGAGAGAGAGTGGGGGGAGAGAGTGGGGGGGGTGAGACAGTGTGGGAGAGAGAGTGTGGGCGAGACAGTGGGGACGAGACAGTGGGGCGAGACAGTGTGGGAGAGAGAGTGGGGGCGAGACAGTGGGGATGAGGCAGTGGGGCAAGAGAATGGGGGGGAGACAGTGTGGGAGAGAGAGTGGGGGCGAGACAGTGGGGGCGAGACAGTGTGGGAGAGAGAGTGTGGGAGAGAGAGTGTGGGAGAGAGAGTGTGGGAGAGAGAGTGTGGGAGAGAGAGTGTGGGAGAGAGAGTGTGGGAGAGAGAGTGTGGACGAGACAGTGGGGCGAGAGACAGTGGGGGGGGAGACAGTGTGGGAGAGAGAGTGGGGGAGAGAGAGTGTGGGAGAGAGAGTGTAGGAGAGAGAGTGTGGGAGAGAGAGTGTGGGAGAGAGAGTGTAGGAGAGAGAGTGTGGGAGAGAGAGTGTGGACGAGACAGTGGGGCGAGAGACAGTGGGGGGGGAGACAGTGTGGGAGAGAGAGTGGGGGCGAGACAGTGGGGATGAGGCAGTGGGGCGAGAGACAGTGTGGGAGAGAGAGTGGGGGTGAGACAGTGGGGATGAGGCAGTGGGGCGAGAGAGTGGGGCGAGAGAGAGTGTGGGGGAGGGAGTGGTGGGAGAGAGAGTGTGGGGAGACAGTGGGGGTGAGACAGTGGGGGGGAGAGAGTGGGGCGAGACAGTTGGGAGGAGACAGTGGGGGGGGGAGACAGTGTGGGAGCGAGACAGTGGGGATGAGGCAGTGGGGTGAGAGAGTGTGAGAGAGAGAGTGTGGGGGAGAGAGTGTGGGGAGACAGTGGGGGCGAGACAGTGGGGGCGAGACAGTGGGGCGGAGACAGTGGCGGGGAGAGAGTGGGGCGAGACTGTTGGGGGGAGACAGTGGAGGGAGACAGACAGTGGGGCGAGACGGTTGGGGGGAGACAGTGTGGGAGAGAGAGTGTGGGGGAGAGAGTGTGGGGAGACAGTGGGGGCGAGACAGTGGGGGCAAGACAGTGGGGGCAAGACAGTTGGGGGGAGACAGTGGAGGGAGACAGACAGTGGGGCGAGACAGTTGGGGGGAGACAGTGGGGGGAGACAGTGTGGGAGAGAGAGTGGGGTGAGACAGTGGGGGAGAGAGAGTGGGGGGAGACAGTGGGGGCGAGACTGTGGGAGAGACAGTTGGGGCGAGACGGTGGGGCGAGACAGTTGGGGGGAGACAGACAGTGGGGCGAGACAGGTGGGGGGAGACAGATGGGGGGAGACAGACAGTGGGGGGAGACAGTGGGAGAGACAGTGGGGCAAGACAGTTGGGGGGAGACAGTGGGGGAGACGGGGAGAGAGTGTGGGGGAAAGACAGTGGGGGGAGAAAGTGGAGGGGAGAGACAGTGGGGGGAGACAGTGGGGGGGGGGGGGGGGAATGAAATTTATATTGGGCGATAGCGTAAAATGGACGCTATCGAATCGGCAGCTCTTTTTACACTGATTTTCTTTTCCATTGGCTTCAAGGAACTTATTTTTCAAAAGTAGCCATCTCACATTGAGAGGATCAAAAGCTGACACAGTCAATCTCCTCCAGCAGGAAATGTGGCCACTATTCGGTGAGCATTTAACGGTGTTGACTTCAAAACTTAGGCGATGGTTCTGGTTTAGTCCCCTCCAGATGATGTAGAGTAATTCTTAAGGAAAAGCAGCACATATATATTGCTTCTATTCTGCGTGCGTGCTTAAAATGCCGTTTTCAAACGCACTATTAACACAATATTAAATCCTCTTCATTTAAGAGTAGTGTTGTATGGTGTATGCAAAAGTAGCATTAGGAGTGCACTTGTGCTCATTTCACATTGATTATGGCTACTTCTGACCCATCAAATGATGTGCAGAAACTATGTAAAGTTTATGGTGCATTAGCTAAACAAATTTACTCCCATACAGGTCTGTAGCCACAATTGATATCAATATTCCTTGGTTTGAAGGCTTGTTGAAGGCAATGCAAGCCTTGGTTTATTAATACTTTATGTAAAAATGCATAATTTAATGCATTCATTTTTTTAATGTTGCTTTTGAGATTAAACGTCTACAAGGTCAACACAAGCAGCAGTCTCAGTGAATAATACTGTTGGATGTGTCCTGCAGCAAGATAAAGGCTAGAACATCATCAGAGATCAGGCATCTTTGGGCACTGAGCACTTCACAGTTCCACTGGGAATAAAAATTTATTATAAATTGATTTTTGTTCCTGCTGAATATGAGCTGCTCATTTCTGACATCTCTTGGGCAATAAGGATTAAGTATTAATTTCCAGTTATTACTACAGAAAAATTGTGACTTCATCCATCAGAGTTAAACCGAATGCAAGTTTATTTTACGGTGCTACAAAATATCTTACACATTGACTCTCTGTGTAAAAAATATTGGGTTTCCTTATACGCATCCACAGTGTGAATTCAATAGGGCTTTACATCCATTAAACCTTTGAGGATTGCAGCATGTGCCCAAATAACGCATTGCTGTTAATTTATTAAAAAAAATATTGAACTTATAAAGGATTTTACCATGTTTCCATGTTTCCACTTCCATTCAGCAATATTAATGAGCAAAAATCTGCATGATGAAAATTGTGCTCTATTTTATGGAGCGATTGATATTTTTAAAGCAAGTATGCCATTTGGCATTCCAAAGGTGAAATATTACAACAGTATTGCAAATTAAAGTTGCATAAACATGGCTGTCACAAAATATGAAATAGTTGAAAAATAATTATGACTTGAGGCTCTGTTTGTGTCAACAATAACAGCTTTCATGTATATAACACCTTTTAATGTAGAGAAACATCCCAAGGTACAAGTCAGAGGTGAAACTTGTCCTGAGGTCAGTGCAGAAAATCGGGTGGCAGGTAAAACCAACTACCGATTCGCTATTGCCCATTTTGTGCTACTGTCCGTGACGAATTTCACCCCCATAAGTCTAGTTGGCGCAAAGAGTTAAAGCTGATCTCAACAAAGTTGTCTGAATCAAAAATGATGCTGTCTGAATCTTCACGGTATTAATGTGAAATGGACTTTTCAATATCTAATATTATAAATGAAAGGGGCTCTGAAATGAGAGGAATTCACAATACAATCTAACACAAATGCCAAGATTTTTAACCAAAATGCCATTTATCAGGTTTATCTTGGAATAGGTTGCCTAGTAATTTCAAACCATGTGTATCACAGACTGCAGTGACCCTCTTTTCAAAATGTTACATTGGTCAATAATCTATTAATACTGACCTTATTTGACATCATTAGCTCCTTGGTAAATCGAATACCTTAAGTGAGAAAAATAGAAAAAAATGTATTACTGAAAGAGGCATGTGATAGAAAATTGCAAGCAGCTTTGATGATGGACTGAAGTGCCAAAAATACTTATCAAAAGCAATGAGGCATTACATGTTAATTGAAATGACTTACGCCTACTCCTGCGTAAGTCATTCACCACTTTGCATGCCACAAAAAGTCAGGCAATGTTTTATCCGTAATGAGAAGATGTGTTTTACTCTGGATTACAAATAATTTTAAAGAAAGGTTGTCAGATGTCTGACCGACTGACTATAATGGAACAAACTGCATGAGATCTCAGAGATGTCTATGGATGGAATAATGACTTTCCCTAGGAAAACACTATGCAGCATAAGATGTTAGGAAGTGCAGTAGGTTGTCCAAGCAAATATATCAGGAAGCACTGTAGCTTGTACAGGGCAATATGTTAGGAAGCACCATAGATTGCACTGAGTGATATTTTGGAAAGCACTGTAGATTGTGCAGAGTAGTCCTTTTTTAAGTTCTATTAACCATTGATATGTGATCAGAGACACCAAGAAAAACTGAATGCAGAAAAGCTGAACTAAAAGCAGAAAAAGCTGGAAATATACATGAATTTTGTTTCCAATAATTAAAATATTACAACATTGTCTTATTCGAAAATAGGAAAACCTGGTTAAGTTTGCGTGAGGCATGCCACCAGCATTGTTAAAACTCACTCTTATCTTGATGCAGTTCTAGTTAGGGTTCTCCTAGACCAGCAACCATGAGTTGGCTCCCAGTGTTTACAAATCTGGCTCTCTTACACCAACAGCATAATGAAGGCACACCAAAGACTGGCTGCTGTTGGGATCAAGGAGCCGAATTTAGCAGTGTAAATGCCATGACATGGCTCAGATGCTGGTCAACTGAAATCCAACCTGTTATAAAAGGGGTAATAGAGAGGCAGGAGAACCTCTTTATAGGACTGACGAAAACAAAGAAGGAAGAACAACAGCCAAAAGCACGGGTGTACGATCAGAATATCAGAAAGAGAGCAATTCATAGGTTTAACAGCCTATAAAGGAATGTTTAAAAAGCTAGAGAGAGATGAAAAGTATTGGATGATATTCAAATGCCAAGGTCATCCCAATCTGGCTCTTAAAAGACATTAGAAAAAGAAAAGGTCAGTAAACATAGAAACACAGAAACATAGAAAATAGGTACAGGAGCAGGCCATTCAGCCCTTCTAGCCTGCACCGCCATTCAATGAGTTCATGGCTGAGCATGAAACTTCAGTACCCCCTTCCTGCTTTCTCGCCATACCTCTTGATCCCCCGAGTAGTAAGGACTTCATCTAACTCCCTTTTGAATATATTTAGTGAATTGGCCTCAACTACTTTCTGTGGTAGAGAATTCCACAGGTTCACCACTCTCTGGGTGAAGAAGTTTCTCCTCATCTCGGTCCTAAATGGCTTACCCCTTATCCTTAGACTGTGACCCCTGGTTCTGGACTTCCCCAACATTGGGAACATTCTTCCTGCATCTAACCTGTCTAAACCCGTCAGAATTTTAAACGTTTCTATGAGGTCCCCTCTCATTCTTCTGAACTCCAGTGAATACAAGCCCAGTTGATCCAGTCTTTCTTGATAGGTCAGTCACACCATCCCGGGAATCAGTCTGGTGAATCTTCGCTGCACTCCCTCAATAGCAAGAATGTCCTTCCTCAAGTTAGGAGACCAAAATTGTACACAATACTCCAGGTGTGGCCTCACCAAGGCCCTGTACACCTGTAGCAACACCTCCCTGCCCCTGTACTCAAATCCCCTCGCTATGAAGGCCAACATGCCATTTGCTTTCTTAACCGCCTGCTGTACCTGCATGCCAACCTTCAATGACTGATGTACCATGACACCCAGGTCTCGTTGCACCTTCCCTTTTCCTAATCTGTCACCATTCAGATAATAGTCTGTCTCTCTGTTTTTACCACCAAAGTGGATAACCTCACATTTATCCACATTATACTTCATCTGCCATTCATTTGCCCACTCACCTAACCTATCCAAGTCACTCTGCAGCCTCATAGCATCCTCCTCGCAGCTCACACTGCCACCCAACTTAGTGTCATCCGCAAATTTGGAGATACTACATTTAATCCCCTCGTCTAAATCATTAATGTACAATGTAAACAGCTGGGGCCCCAGCACAGAACCTTGCGGTACCCCACTAGTCACTGCCTGCCATTCTGAAAGTACCCATTTACTCCTACTCTTTGCTTCCTGTCTGACAACCAGTTCTCAGGATGGAAGGAAATATAATAGGATGAATAGAAGAAAACGGCGAACATATGGATGGAAGAGTCTGAAGTTTTGACTTTAATGTTTAGACAGAAGACAGAAGATTTCGTGGATGAAAAATAAAGTACAGGCCAACAGAAAACTAGCAAAAACTGAAGAACAGTTTCATTAAAGCGAAAACAGCCTTGATATAAGCCTTATGACATAAAAGAAGACTAGCATCTTTCATGACCACCAGCACTTTCCAGCCAATGAAATAAAGTCACTGTTGTAATGTAAGATATGCAGTTTACAGCAAACTCCCACAAACAGCAATGTGACAATGACCAGATAACCTGTTCTTTTTAACTGCTGCTAATTGAGGGACAAACATCAGTCAGGACACCAGGGATAACTCCCCTGCTTTTCTTTGAAATCATGCCATAGGATCTTTTACATTCACCTGAGAGAGCAGATGGGGCTTTTGTTTAATATCTCATCTGAAAGATGGCACCTCTAATAGTGCAACACTCCCTCAGCACTGCACTGGAGCATTAGCCTTGATCTTTGTGCTTCAAGTCTGTGGAGTGGGACTTGAACCCACAACCTTCTGACTCAGAGGCAAGGCTGCTACCCACAGAGCCACAGCTGACATGTGAAGTTGAAGAGCTGCATTGAAAGTACCACAGGACATGGGCTGGCCATAATATAAGCTGCAGTATATCTGACATGTGATCACTTTTATTAACATGCAGTTTGCAACAATGGTGAATTTAGAAGTGACTAAAAAGGGCTGTTTTGGCTGAAAATTTGAGATTTATTTTCTACGGGGATCTGATGGCAGGCCTTCCCAGAAGGTTTTGATTTTGGCACTTTGTCCACTTTATAGCATCCAGGAGCTTATTATATTTCTTCCTTTCAAACTAAAAACCGTTTCTCCTGGAAGTGTTAGAGGTATTTTAAATATAACATTAAAAGTAGTCATATGGAATTCAACACAACTTTACAGGGAAAAAACTCAACTAAATGGGTTAACACTCTCCTGTTAAAATAATGTTAAACAATCATCCATTTTCATCACTAACAGTGACTTCTGGTCTATATTGCTCTTGAACCTGTCAAAAATATTTATTTTATTTTACTGGAAATATAAATTATCGTACCATAATTTAAAAACAGTAAAGTGCACAGAAGTGTGGATTCCAGGAACAGATATGGGGAGCTGAGCTTTGTGCTTTCATATGCACCTGCTTACCTCCTGGCTGGAAGTGGGAATCTACTACAGGCAACTCTTGAATATCTGGGTCCCTCGGGGATTGGGCTATGCCGGGTAAACGATTTCTCCATTAGAGCGAGTTGACATTACAGTTAATGCTTACAGTACTGCAGGTGTGCTCTAACCAATAGCTGTAGCGTATCTTCTAATCCTTGAATTCTAGTCCTCTAGATCTAAACACCATTAGGCTTGTTGATTACCGTTTGTGGCATTTTAATGAATTGTGAGAGGCAGTGGAACTGCGTGGGAGCGGCAGCGGGAGCTGGGGCAAGGTAGAGCGCTTAAAAGCAGCACGGCAAGTGCAGGCTCGACAGAGGCAGTGGACCTGTGTGTGAGCAGCAGCGGGAGCTGAGGCAAGGCAGAGCGCTTAAAAGCAAGGCTCAACAGGCAACATTCGAAAGGAACATCAGAGTTTCAAAGTGACGTCACACACACACAATTTTAAATGCCGTTATAACGGTTTACCGTTGCATCCGTGTGCGGATATTCAAGAGTTGCCTGTATACTCTTATGGAGAAGTGTTGACTTCCTGCAGATAGGTAGAAGTGGCACCATGCATGTAACTAGACAACAGAGGAGAGGTGGTGGAGGAGGGATGACGTGGTCAATCATATCCAATGCTGTGGAGAAGTCAAGGGGGACAAAGAAACGTAACGCACTACGATAACAGTCACAGAGGATGTTCCTGACTTTAGCTGAAGTTTGTTTCAGAGTGTGATGAGTCTTTTGAAAAGAAACACTTCCTGACATCTACACTAATTCTGTCCATAAATTTCATATGTATGCTCTCTGGCCCTACCATCCCTATCCATTGACTCTATTAATGCCTTCATCATTTAAAAAAAACTTTCTCTAAAGTAAATAACCCTAACTTTTGGAGCCTATCCTCACAATTAAGAGCTCTAAGATTTGGTATCATCCTGGTCACTCTCATCTGTAAACCCTCCAGAGTCTTGATACCCTTCACAAGAGTATAACTGGACACAATACTCCTAAGTGTACAAAAACATTAGATAGCTTAAATATAGCACTCATTTTAAAATCATAATCCTAGCAATACAACCTAAAGCACTATTTGCTTTCCCTAAAACATCTCATACTGCCTCTGCACATTTAAATGAGCAATCAACTGTAACCCAGGTCTCTTTCCTGATCTGTTTTTCTGAACGAGTGCCTCTACATGGTATAGGCATACCTAGAGCTTCCTAAGTCCATGTGACTAACACCGTCCTTATCCACATTAAATGACCTCTGGCACACATGGACTCATTCATCCAACTTCTCTAAATCAGCCTGCAATCAATTGATTTGCTCTGTGTTACTAACCCCGGTGCACAGTTTTGTATCATCTACAAATTTGAGAATAGATCTGTTCAAGCCCACCTCTAGATCATTAATGAAAATGATGAACAACAACAGACCCAGTACAAAGCTCTGAGGTACTCCACTCATAGTCAGGCTCCAATCATAGCCATTCCCATTAATAACAACCTTCTCCTACTGTAATTTCAACCAATTTAGTAACTGTCCTATGATCCCACGAGATCTATTTTTAATAGGCATCTATGTAGTGCTTTATCAAACCATTTTTTTGGAAGTCAAAGCATATAACATTAACTGGAGGGCCTTCTCCATCATTCTGATCACTTTCTCAAAGAATTTGCCAAGTTAGTAAGGCAGGACCTACATTTCCTAAATCCATTCTGGGTATCCTTAATAACCACTGAACTCCAAGTGATCATAAATCATATCCAATAAAGTTCCTTCCAACAATGTTCCTACTAATCAACAAAAACAACAACAACAACTTGTATTTATATAGCGCCTTTAATACAGTGAAATGTCCCAAGGCGCTTCACAGGAGTAATATGAGATAATAAATTTGATGCAGAGCCGAAAAGTAGAAATTAACACAAGTGCTTGGTCAAAGATTTAGGTTTTAAGGACGTCTTAGAGGAGGAAAGAGTGGTAGAGAGGCGGAGAGGTTTAGGCAAGGAGTTCCAGAGCTTAGGGCTTAGGCAACAGAAGGCACGGCCACCAATGCTTGAGCGATTATAATCAGGGATGCTCAACAGGGCAGAATTAGAGGAGCACAGACGTCTCGGGGGTTGTAGGGCTGGAGGAGATTACAGAGATAGGTAAGGAGGGACAAGGCCATGGAGGGATTTGAAAACAAGGATGAGAATTTTGAAATCGAGGCGTTGCTTAACCGGAAGCCAATGTGGGTCAGCAAGCACAAGGGTGATGGTTGAGTGGGACTTGGTGCGAGATAGGACACGGGAAGCCGAGTTTTGGATCACCTCCAGTTTATGTAGGGTAGAATGTGGGCGGTCAGCCAAGAGTGCATTGGAATAGCCAAGTCTAGAGGTAACAAAGGCATAGATGAGGGCTTCACAAATTTATTGCCATGTTTCCTATATTACAACAAAAGTACTTTTTTGGCTGGAAAGCACTTTGTGACATCCTGAGGTCAGGTAAGGTGCTATATAAATGCAATTATTTATTTTTTCTTTAATGGTAAGATAGTTAAATCCTCCATGATAACAACACTGCACCATTCAGCTGTTCTTCCAATTTGTTTACAAAGTTCCCTGTCCTGACCTATAATACCAACCAAGGGTTAACCAACCACAGGCACTCATTCCATCCAAACTGGTTCAATTCCTCGTGCTGACCAGTATCTCACAATCACAATTACATCCTCTTTCATAAGGCTACACTCCCTCCTTTATGACCCAATCTATCTTGACAGAATATCGTATAATATTGCAACTGCACTTCCAACATAATTCTATTAGCTAACTTAGTTACGATACTGCCCAGGTCCCAGTCTAACTGGATGAAGTTATGACAGAAGTGAACCAGAAGAGTTGTGGATTTTCTTTCCTTATAGTCATTACTATTGCTACCAGCTGCCCTGCCTTCCCCAGGACTAGATAAACTATACCCAGCATGAGATACACTAACCCTGCTCTTAACTAGTTTAAATACTTCCCAATGACACTTTCTATATTCTGAGTTGGTCTTTAACCTTTTGTTCCCCTTACATCTATTCAAGTCAACCCCGTCTTCCTAAGAAAAATTACCTTCACTAGAAAATGTCCTCCAGTTATCTACACTTTTTTGACTGATTAACTGAAATTCCACTGCTGTTTCTTTGTGACCCACCTCCAATGACTGGCGACAATCTAGAAATCACAAACCCATCTCACTTATTCTTAAATTTTCTTTTCCATTCTCTAGTAATTTTCCTTTATGAGGGCAGAATTCCCATCCTTTCTAGTATTTGCACCAACATGAAAAGTAATGATAGTTCCCATTCTTTCTCCTTTTATTAAGACTATATAGTCCAAGTTATGAATTTAATCATCTTTTAGAAGCACAGCCTTTTTAGTGACATTAAGGGGTCGAAATTCAGTTTGTACCTCCACCCGTTACCGCACGTGGGAGGCGGCTAACGGGTGGAAAAGGCCTACCTTCGACGGTAAGCGGCGTCCACACCTGCGCAGAAATTCAATCGGCTCTTTGGCAGAGGCACCAAGAGCAAACGCTGTGCCGGTTAACACCACCCGCGTGGTGACATCATGCAGCGTGCAATGCCTCCTTGGCGCCTCTATCGAGATATTTAGTTTGAACATCGGCCTTCCCGGCAGGTGTTCTTACAGCCTGGAGAAAGTGGTGAGTAAACAGCGGAACTCGGGCAGAATCAGCCAGAGACCAAAGTAAGAGTTTTTCTTTCTTTTTTTCTTCATATTTTCATTAGTTGTAACAGTGGGGAAGTTTGTGTGTGGGTCGGAGAAGTTTGAGTTTTTTTTTCTTTCATCCCTTTTCTTCCCGTTTTCCAGCGAGCGTGGCGGGCAGCCTAGGGATTGGAAATTCAGTCAGCCTCCTGAGCTCCCACTCGAGGATGAGTGTGCAATGACACTTTTTAGCGCTGCTCTCTCATCTTTGGGCATAAAAACTGAATTTGGCAGTTTGAGTCTGCTCTCTTTCTCTTAGACGGTCCCTCGAATCGAGGATGACTTGCTTCCATGCCAAAAAGGGATGAGTTCACAGATGTTTCAATGAAGGACATAATATTCCAGGTCCCAAGTTACATGTTGAAGGGTGGAAGATGCCTGTGCGTGGAATCTTTTAATGTGTGGTGGCCGTTGCACACCAGCCACCACACCGGCTTGACAGAGCTAGGTCTTGGTCCAGTGGCAAGGATTAACCAAGACGACTGGAGACCAGCTCTGCTGCACGGACCTAGTGCACATACATATCGCAGTGTGGGCTGGCCCCTGCTGCCCCATGGCCCATGCCTCTTCTGGGCCCTGAATTCATGTCTCTCCTGTGCCCCAATCTGTACTCCACCCATAATAGCAGTCCCTTCCTTTTTCTCCTCTGGTCACACAATCGTGGTCAGAATTTTTTATTTTTAAAATACCAAATGTAATTTGACTTCGTCTCATGTCTGGAACTAAAGGTTACTCACACAATTTACACCAACCAGAATTTCACCATGGCCATAATAAAAGTCTGGTTTTAAGAGTTAATCAACCTTATTTAACTCCAATTAATTCAAATTAATCTCAAACTAACTAGTGCCAGTTGAAAAAAAACTCCAGACACACTAAGGCAAATAAATACCCATATGTCCTTTTTAAAAAAAGCCATGTGGATGTTGTTGAAGCCTGCACCTAATGCCTGGTGGTAAAATCAGCACTCAGGCGGTAACATCGCCTCAAAAACAGCGGTACCGAATTTCGATCCCATACTGCTGTAGCGATATGAACATAAGAACATAACAATTAAGAGCAGGAGTAGGCCACACGGCCCTTCGAGCCTGCCCCACCATTCAATAACATCATGGTTGATCTTCGACCTCAACTCCACTTTACTGTCCAATCCCCAGAGCCCTTGATTCCCCGAGAGTCCAAAAATCTATCTATCCCAACCTTGAATATACGCAACAACTCAGCTTCCACAGCCTTTTGGGGTAGAGAATTCCAAAAGATTCACAACCCTCTGAGCGAAGAAATTCCTCCTCATCTCAGTCTTAAATGGCTGATGCCTTATCCTGAAATGATGCCTCCTAGTTCTAGACTCTCCAGCCAGGGAAAACAACCTCTCAGCATTAATCCTGTCAACCCCTCTCAGAATTGTATATGTTTCAATGAGAACATCTCTCATTCTTCTAAATTCCAGAGAGTATAGGCCCAATCTACTCGATCTCTCCTCATAGGACAACCCTCTCATCCCAGGTTTCAATCCAGTGAACCTTTGGTGTACCACCTCTAAGGCATGGATGCCTTTTCTCAGATAAGGAGACCAAAACTGTGCACAGTGCTCCAGGTGTGGTCTCACCAAAGCCCTACACAATTGAAGTAAGATATCCTTATTCTTGTGCTCCAACCCCCTTGCAATAAATGCCAACATGCTATTTGCCTTCCCAATTGCTTGCTGTACCTGCATGCTAACTTCTGTGTTTCTGAACGAGGACACCTAAATCTCTCTGAACACCAACATTTAATAGTTTCTCACTATTTAAAAATATTCTGTTTTTCTATTCTTCCTACCAAGGTGTCTCACCTCCTGACTCCCCAAAGCCTTTTCGCCATTTACAAGGCACAAGTCAGGAGTGTGATGGAATACTCTCCACTTGCCTGGATGAGTGCAGCTTTAACAACACTCAAAAAGCTCGACACCATCCAGGATAAAGAAGCCCGCTTGATTGGCACCCCATCCACCACCTTACACATTCACTCCCTCCACCACCGGCGCATCGTAGCTGCAGTGTGTACCATCAACAAGATGCACTGCAGGAACTCATCAAGGCTTCTTTGGCAGTACCTCCCAAACCTGCGACCTCTACCACCTAGAAGGACACGGGCAGCAGGCACATGGGAACACCATCACCACCAAGTCACACACAAGGCAGCTCACCACCATCTTATCAAGGGCAAATAGGGATGGGCAATAAATACTGGCCTTGCCAGTGATGTCCACATCCAGGACCAAATAATTAAAAAAAGAACTTACATTTCCTCACATTATACTCCATCTGCCACATTATTGCCCACTCTTATCTGTCTATATCCCTTTGCAGGCTCTTGTGTCCTCCTCACAGCTTACTTTCCCACCTAGCTTTGTATAGTCAGCAAACATGGATACATTGCACTCGATCCCTTCATCTAAGTCATTAATATAGATTGTAAATAGCTGAGGCCCCAGCACTGAACCTTGCGACACCCCACTAGTTACAGCCGGCCAACCAAAAAATGACCCGTTTATCCCTACTCTCTGTTTTCTGTGCATTAACCAATCCTCTATCCATTCCAATATATTATCCCCAACTCCATGAGCCCTTATCTTACATAGCAACTTTTTATGTGGCACCTTATCAACTGCCTTTTGGAAATCCAATTATAGTTAATCCACTGGTTCCCCATTATCTACCCTGCTACTTACATTCTCAAGAACCTCTAATAAATGTGTTAAACATGATTTCCCTATCATAAAACCGTGTTGACTCTGCCTAATCATATTATGATTTTCTAAGTGCCCTGTTACCACTTCCTTAATACTGGATTCCAGCATTTCCCTGACGACTAAGTTAGGCTAACTTGCCTGTAATTCTCTGTTTTCTCTCTCCCTCCTTTCTTTAATACCTGGTAAAGAATGAAGGATGAAAGTTAGTTTAATCATAAAAATCCACCCCAACCCAAAGAATAGTCCTCTTATTTGATGTTGCAGTTGAGAGCTGCTGACTGTACTCTTCCTCTTTGTTGAGCTTTGAAAGGAATAGAAAATATATAATTTTTCCCCAAAACATAATATATGTTATGCCTCTAACCATGAAGGAAACAGTGAAGGAACTGTAAGACAGAATATCAATATTTAAAGCTGTGGTTGACATTGAAAGAGGAATTTAGTTAAAGTTGGGAGTGTAGGTTGGTTTATGTACTTTAGTTTAAGTAATGCAGGTCAGGGAAATGTAGATTTTTATACAGGTATTACAGTAGAATCCACTTGAAGGCCGCGATTTTACCTACTGAGGTGGGGGAAGGCGGGCGATGTCTGTAGCGCGTTCCTAGCCGCTGCCGGCTCCATCCTGCTCTGTACAAGTGATGTTATGGTGATGGAGCTTGTTAAGCCCACCCAGCGAGGTTCCCGGCCAATTAAAAGGGATCATGTCCACATTGATTTTGACAGTCGTGCTGTCAGTATTCTATAGCATTGAGGTGTTGAAAACCACTGACAATCACTGCATTGAGGTGCACGGCTGCATCCAGACTCTCCCATGACTCCCTCCGTGTGCTTATGCAGCCTGGTTGCACATTGCACAGGAGGACATAAGCAGGGATGTGGTCAGGAGGACCTGGCTGCAGTGGTGCAAACCTTTCAATTATCTCAGTAGATCACGAAACATTACTCCAAAGCCACACTCAACATCATCCTGCTGTGCCACTCATCACATCCCCATCACTCTGCATTCCCTACCCTACTCCTACACATCCTTACTCACACCAACTTACATTGCACCTCTACCCATCCTTCTCTCTCCATCTACGTTATCACTTCCCCATCTCATTAGCCACACCTCACCCTCATCCTAGTCCAATCATACCAACTAACAACACACTTTCCCCAATGTTCATGTAAAGTTTCTGTGTTGTGAAACATTGAAATTTTTATTTTCAACACTGCATTTTTGGACAGATTGTTGTGCATCTTTGGAAGAGGCTTAGTGAGTTTCAATGAATAGTAAGACATAAGGGTACCCCCCACAATGGTGATGAGTGTGAAAGGAATGGCATGGGCTTTGTGCTGTTGTAATGGGGTGGTGCAAACCTGGCACATAATGTGGCAGGCAGGGTGTACAGAGTCAAGTGAAGTAAATCTGGTCATGGTGAGACCATCCCTGGCCTCCTGGGCAGCAATGTGGTCGGGTGCTGATGTCCTCTGTCCTGTGCAGAATCAATTGATTGCGGAGAAGGTTGGTGTTCTTGTTGGTGCTGCTGGTATGGTTGGTGCTGCTGGTGTTGGGGCTGATCGTGGTGGGATTCTGAGGACCAAGGTGAGATTTTTTCAAGGACATTGATGCTGATGGAATAGATATCAGGTGAGGTTGAGATGACAGAAGCGATCTGTCAATGGTGAGAGATTGTTCCAAGGAGGTGACAGTGGATAGAGAGTTTACTCCAAACACTTCCAACATGCATAAATCTCAAATGTATCTTCCCAATCCTGAAGGCTTCAGCTGCTGAGATTAGAAAGTGAACAGCTGTGAAATGGGAGCTTTTATACCACATTTGCAGCTGTCAAGTCTTCAGAAGAATGGATACTGAGAGAATACTTAACCTACTTACCTGACATGACCCCGAGCACCGTGAACCTTGTGAAAAAGCTGGAAAAATCGTGTTTAATTGCCTGTTAACAAGCTATTAATAATCTAAATTGCCTCCCCCCCCCAGCTTGGTGTCGGGTCTGTTCAGCGCTGACAGACCTGATACCTGGGAAACTAGTGTAGAGGCAGGTTGATAGTGGGGGTCCCAATCTACTGTCAATCATTTCAAATTTCACAGCTGACCCGCCTCCGATCCTGGCCTCTCAGCATCGGTAAAATTCTGGCTGCAGTGTTCAAGTAGGTGTCATGCTCAAATTTGAATAATCCAAACCACACTGATTGAATGGTATGTTTGTGCAGCCACTAATTCTCACCACAGGTTGTTTGTACTGCTGAAAACACAGTAACGAAAACATTTCCAGGGTATTTAAATAGGTGGAATTTAAGAAGAATTTCTTTTAATTTTTGCAATATTGCTCTTGGGTCACTTAAAACCTTAATAGAGACCTGGTTTGATTGAGGTACTTTCTAATCTTGCCTGTCTTGGGAGATGAACCCTGAAACTGAGAGCATGATTGGTTAAAATAAATGAGAAGGCATGGATTGCTGAGTTCCTTGGTGACGGGAGCTCCCTATGCCTTTGCTGTGAAGATTGAGTTGAATTCTACTGCCGGAGATGACACCTTTCAGGAGCCATAATAGTGTTTTCACATATAAAATTTATGGTGGTATTGTGCACAGCAGAAAATGAACAATTGGCCAATTGTGTGTGTGAGTGTAGTCATTTAACTATGAAATATAATAAAACACATCATGTAATCTTAGCACTTTACAGCACATATGTCAAACTTTGCTCACTGTATCCTTTATTTTTATTCAACAGTTGCAGAGGTCAATTATGCTGTAATTTTTAAATTTACAGTTACTTAAGTAAGAACTTCTAAATTTTCCCCAGTGTACAATGAATTATGACAGGATTGCCTGAGATCTAACTTAAGCTATGTCAGTTAGGAGCTATTTTAAGGGCACACTGCTGACTCGTGTGTGTGTGTGAGAGAGAGAGGGAGAGAATTAAAAAAAATAAAAGTAATAAAACAGCACAGAGACTCAATGTAGAATATATGTGTGGAAATGCCCAGTTTTTTCATGAAAAGTAGGAGTGGCT
The DNA here is from genome assembly GCF_044704955.1 of Pristiophorus japonicus. NCBI lineage: Eukaryota > Metazoa > Chordata > Chondrichthyes > Pristiophoridae > Pristiophorus > Pristiophorus japonicus. The sequence goes on from NC_091994.1 coordinate 24,992,636, forward strand.
TCTCCCCTCCAGCCCCTCCCTGTCCCCTAACCCCTCCTCCCTAACCACTCCCCTCCCCTCTCTATGACACAATATCAGGCCAGGGAGATACAACTTGAGACAGTTCATGAAGCACCCCGGGCGAGCTAAAAAATGAAATAATACTTGAGCAAGTTAAAATAATAAACTGACAAAAAATTGCAAGATGTCTGCCGGAATGGCAGTGTGGTGTCGGGGGATGGGTTACATAGAAACATAGAAACATAGAAAATAGGTGCAGGAGTAGGCCATTCGGCCCTTCGAGCCTGCACTACCATTCAATAAGATCATGGCTGATCATTCATCTCAGTATCCCTTTCCTGCTTTTTCTCCATACCCCTTGATCCCTTCAGCCGTAAGGGCCATATCTAACTCCCTCTTGAATATATCCAATGAACTGGCCTCAACAACTCTCTGCGGTAGAGAATTCCAGAGGTTAACAACTCTCTGAGTGAAGAAGTTTCTCCTCATCTCGGTCCTAAATGGCTTACTCCTTATCCTTAGACTGTGACCCCTGGTTCTGGACTTCCCCAACATCGGGAACATTCTTCCTGCATCTAACCTGTCCGGTCCCGTCAGAATTTTATATGTTTCTATGAGATCCCCTCAGATTCTTCTAAACTCCAGTGAATACAGGCCCAGTCGATCCAATCTCTCCTCATATGTCAGTCCTGCCATCCCAGGAATCAGTCTGGTGAACCTTTGCTGCGCTCCCTCAATAGCAAGTACGTCCTTCCTCAGATTAGGAGACCAAAACTGAACACAATATTTCAGGTGAGGCCTTACCAAGGCCCTGTACAACTGCAGTAAGACCTCCCTGCTCCTATACTCAAATCCCCTAGCTATGAAGGCCAACATGCCATTTGCCTTCTTCACTGCCTGCTGTACCTGCATGCCAACTTTCAATGACTGATATACCATGACACACAGGTCTCATTGCACCTTTCCTTTTCCTACTCTGCCGCCATTCAGATAATATTTTGCCTTCCTGTCTTTGCCACCAAAGTGGCTAACCTCACATTTATCCATATTATATTGCATCTGCCATGCATTTGCCCACTCACCTAACCTGTCCATGTCACCCTGCAGCCTCTTAGCATCCTCCTCACAGCTCACACCATCATCCAGCTTAGTGTCATCTACAAACTTAGAGATAATATACTCAATTCCTTCATCTAAATCATTGATGTATGATATAAATAGCTGGGGTCCCAGCACTTAGCCCTGCGGCACCCCGCTAGTCACTGCCTGCCATTCTGAAAAGGATCCGTTTATCCCGACTCTCTGCTTCCTGTCTGCCAACCAGTTCTCTATCCATGTCAATACATTACCCCCAATACCATGTGCTTTAATTTTGCACACCCATCTCTTGTGTGGGACCTTGTCAAAAGCCTTTTGAAAGTCCAAGTACACAACACCCACTTGTTCTCCCTTGTCCACTCTACTAGTTACATCCTCAAAAAATTCTAGAAAATTTGTCAAGCATGATTTCCCTTTCATAAATCCATGCTGACTTGGACCGATTCTGTCACTGCTTTCCAAATGCGTTGCTATTTCATCTTTAATAATTGATTCCAACATTTTCCCCACTACTGATGTCAGGCTAACTGGTCTATAATTCCCCATTTTCTCTCTCCCTCCTTTTTTAAAAAGTGGTGTTACATTAGCTACCCTCCAGTCTATAGGAACTGATCCAGAGTCGATAGACTGTTGGAAAATGATCACCAATGCATCTACTATTTCTAGAGCCACTTCCTTAAGTACTCTGGGATGCAGACTATCAGGCCCTGGGGATTTATCGGCCTTCAATCCCATCAATTTCTTCAACACAATTTCTTGACTAATAAGGATTTCCTTCAGTTTCTCTTTCTCGGTAGACCCTCGCTCCCCTAGTATTTCTGGAAGGTTATTTGTGTCTTCCTTCGTGAAGACAGAACCAAAGCATTCAATTGGTCTGCCATTATAAATTCACCTGATTCTGACTGCAAGGGACCTATGTTTGTCTTCACTAATCTTTTACTCTTCACATATCTATAGAAGCTTTTGCAGTCAGTATTATGTTGCCAGCAAGCTTCCTCTCATACTCTATTTTCCGGACAGCGGAAACATTATAAGGACATCCTCAAAGCCTCTCTGGTAAAGTGCGACATCACCACTGACACCTGGGCGACCCTGGCCGAAGACCGCCCGAGGTGGAGCAAGTTGAGAGGTGTTGAGCTCTTCCAGTCACAACGCAAAGAGCGTGAAGAGGCCAATCGCAGGCAGCGGAAGGAGCGTGCGGCAAACTGGCCCCACCGATCCCTTCCCTCAACAAATGTCTGTCCCACCTGTAACAGGGTCTGTGGCTCTCGTATCGGACTGTTCAGCCATCAAAGAACTCACTTTGGGAGTGGAAGCAAGTCTTCCTCAATTCTGAGGGATTGCCTATGACTGATGATGATTTTCCCCCTCCTAATTAAACTCTGTGTCCTCCTCTGCTGAATTCTAAATTTCTCCCAGTCCTCAGGTTTGCTGCTTTTTCTGGCCAATTTATATGCCTCTTCCTTGGATTTAACACTATCCCTAATTACCCTTGTTAGCCATGGTTGAGCCACCTTTCCCATTTTATTTTTACTCCAGACAGGGATGTACAATTTTTGAAATTCATCCATGTGATCTTTAAATGTTTGCCATTGCCTATCCAACGTCAACCCTTTAAGTATCATTCGCAGGTCTATTCTAGCCAATTCAAATCTCATACCATTGAAGTTATCTTTCCTTAAGTTCAGGACCCTAGTCTCTGAATTAACTGTGTCACTCTCCATCTTAATAAAGAATTCTACCATATTATGGTCACTCTTCCCCAAGGGGTCTCGCTCAAAAAGATTGCTAATTAGTCCTTTCTCATTACACATCACCCAGTCGAGGATGGCCAGCCCTCTAGCTGGTTCCTCGACATATTGGTCGAGTAAACCATCCCTTATACACTCCAGGAAATCCTCCTCCACCGCATTGCTACCAGTTTGTTTAGCCCAATCTATATGTAGATTAAAGTCGCCCATGATAACTGCTGCACCTTTATTGCATGCATCCCTAATTTCTTGTTTGATGCTGTCCCCAACCTCACTACTACTCTGTTTGGTGGTCTGTACACAACTCCTACATGCATTTTCTACCCTTTGGTATTCTGCAGCTCTACCCATACAGATTCCACATCATCCAAGCTAATGTCCTTCCTTACTATTGCGTTAATTTCCTCTTTAACCAGCAACACTACCCCACCTCCTTTTCCTTTCTGTCCATCCTTCCTGAATGTTGAATAACCCTGGATGTTGAGTTCCCAGCCTTGGTCACCCTGGAGCCATGTCTTCTTAATCCCAATTATATCATATTCGTTAATAGCTGCCTGCGCAGTTAATTTGTCCACCTTATTATGAATACTCCTCGCCTTGGCTCCCAATGACTCCCTCTGACCAATCATTTTACTAGAAGAGAATGTACCAGTTGGGTCATATGGGCCGTATGAACAAATCAAATCAGATCACCAGATTATAACAAAGCACTGGGCAACATTCGTTAGATGAAACATGCTCAATATTTTAACATGGATTGTAGGCTTAGACTGACGCACTGTATAACAGGCTGAAGAATGCGAGAAAATAATTTTTCTCAATTAATATTTACGGTCAGTAGTTTACAATGAATGAAACTTAGAGGCAGAATGCTAAACGTTATTCAACACTGATGTCACAAAGCATAGGCTGCAGCATAAATGGATTAAAGATTTTTCATATTTTTGAAGTAATTTTAAGGTAAAGTTAAGCCATTGCTGACTGTGTTTGAAGGCAATAGTTTCGTCCCCTGTATTTCTATATGTACCACAATAATATATTCTATATAGAATAATGTATGATTGAGGGCAAGTATCAAACCAGTAAGTAAAATAGAGCTGGCAAATTCATACTGTAAACTGAAAGAGAAACGTTTGAGATGTTGATTAATCTTGAGATAAAATGACTGCATTGCTGCTGGCAGTCATGTTTGCTCTATTTCAACCATAAAATGGACACATAAATGGTATATGTGTGTGCGTGTGTGTGTGTGCTCGTGTGTGTGTGTGCGCGCGTGTGTGTGCGTGTGTGTGCATGTGTGTGTGTATATAAAAATGTTCTTATTGTCCTGAGACACCCTAGTTTGTTATCTATTGTGTTGTACTAGCTTCATTGTTACAGTGCTGACTTTCTAAATATACCCTGACACATTTGAGCCCCACCTGTATCTGTCTCTCACATCTACCTGATGCATTCAAATGTGTCAAATAAGGAGTGCCCTTCATGACAGCAGACTAATCTATCCCAGAGCAAGGATACAACTTGCATTATTTGTGTCCCTCTACTTAAAGAGCACTTGTCAGTTCTTTAAAAAAATGGCATTAATGGGGGAGCCCATGACCTGGACAACCTTTTGCTTCCTAACTGAAGGAGGAGGCACTGAGACTGGGGGAAATTAGGGGAAGACACAATTTTGCTTTGCTTCAATCTTTTAGGTTTATTGTAAAATCAATCCTGAGCACACTTAGGCTCCTGTTCTGTTGAATTACAGTGTTCACTGCCAGAAATGCGGAGTTAGGCAAAGTAAGCACGGAAGTTTGCGGGGTTAAAGGTTGAACTTTCAGATTCAAACAGCACTGCAGCAGCGACACGCTGCAGTGAGCACTCAAGCAAGTGATCAAAGCAAGCAGACCAATCAATAGGTGTATTGAGTACCTTCAGGCAATGGGGGTATTGTGGGTTCAGTGCAACCACAGCTCTACGAAATTCCAACCAGCTATTGTGTAGTTATTTTCACAAACATTCAAATACTGCTCAACACATCTCACTGATTAGATTGTCACTGCAAATGTTTGTGACCGATTACAACACACTCAATATTGCATTATTTAATAGTTTTATTTCAGAAATGGAATCCTTTTGATGAGGTTATTTTATTTTAACACACCGTTATGTATTTATTTGATAGAACAAGGTTTCATACAGAGTCCATTCTGTAGCAGATACAGGTAGGTAAATGCAGGAAGAATCGGACATAGTTATACAGATCTATATATTAGGTTGCGGGGTGCTTGGTGACTGGGCCAGCCCTGGTCAGGGAGTGGAAGGGACTTGTGGGGAAGGAGGTATGGTGCTGTAATAGGTTATGGCAGCTGGCAACAAGTGCCCCTATCAGAGCAAAAGTATCAAGTTAGGGCTAGGTATCAGAAGGTATTCAGAGATACAAAAGACACCTTTATAGTTGTTTAATGAAGTTATAGTGCAATATGTTTCATGTTAGAAACCCTATATTAGATATTGCTCACTGAAGCCCCGATTTTAACTCGGGATGCGAATCGGGTGGGTGGGGGCAGGGCGAGCGGGAAGCATAATGCCTGGATGGAGTTTAACTCCCAGGCTTCACTTTCATACGATTAGGAGGCTGCCCACCCAATTGTGTTGGGAAGCGGGCAGCCCACCGTACAATGTGCAGAGAAAGTGATAACGTATTAAATACACTTTTGGCTTCCTGAGTACTTGGTTCCTTGCCTGTCTGCTACTTTCTTAAGATGTGGGTTAGGAAGATGGGGTTAGTGGTAGAAGTTGCGATCGTGTGTCTAGTATATCCTTCAAACCTTCTGAGGTATAACGGGTTTGATTGTCCAAACCCACTCTTGTACTCAAACCCCAAAGTATCTTCAAAGGGAAATGCTTGAGGACAGTCCAATAAAAAGCAAAAAGATATCTGCTCACTTTTGCTGCATAGACAAAATAAACAATTGATTATGTGGAAGACTGTATAATTGTGCTCCCTTAGTTTTTTTATAGCTGAAAGAAAAAGGTGCTTTGAAGCATACACTTGTCCAGTTAGAATTAATATTTCCAGGGTCTGAAAGAGTTGCAATTGTGTAGCTGTGACAAAAATGAGGTACTTTGTCTAATTTTGGTTTGGTGCCTAGTCTTTTAAATTCTGACATAGAACAGTCTGCAGGCTGTGATCCCAGTGGTTTCCCCAGGGTGCCCACTGGTGCCCTCCAGTGCCGAGCCTGTTGGAGTTTGCAGGTTCAGTGGGAGAACATGCACAGGGCAGGCAGGTGCCCAGGCCACTATGGAAATTCTCCAGTACCCTCTTGCCCCATGTTGCAATTGGAGATGGATCAGGTCTCCCTCTTGAGACTCCACTGTGTCACCCCTCATGCATTGCAAGTTTTGGGGGGAAAAAATAACCTTTGCTTCCGAATCCAGGCTCCCCTCACCTGGACCCTTAGTGGGGCCTATTTATACCTACTGCTCGCCAATAGGTCTCAACTCACTCGGTGTACCAACCTCCAGTAATACACCAGGTTCTCACTAAGCTGTGGAAATGGGAACTCTCAACTTATTAAGTCCCTGCCCCTGGCTCCGCCTCAGGAGCCTCATTGGTCTTGTAAGGGGCGGGTGGAGGTTCTGCTTCTTACAAGGCTGGTCTGGTAATCCCAGAATTGGCAGGAATGCAACACTACTGAATCCCTGCCCTTTGCAGGTAGGTTCAGGAGAACTCCCACCAGAGTTATGACAGCAGTCCAAGAGAACCCCAATGAAATTCAAGGAAAATAGTTTTTTATTAAATGTCTCCAGTTCAGAATAAGTAAGCATACTTGGAAACAACGGTGCAAGTTTGGTCAGTTACAGCCTTGAGAGAGAGAGAAAGTTCTAATTCAACAAATATATGTAGTGGAATTGACTTTGCCTCTGCTTGAGAATTTGAGCATTCAGGAATGTTTTGGTAACTCTTTTCTGGTATTTAAAAAAGGAGCTGTTTCTTTCAACTCCAGATAATCCCATGACAACAGACAGTTTACTATCTCAGAGAAGCAAACAGGAGGCAGTTTGAAAAGGATTGACTAATATTACTGGGAGAAAGGAAAACACTGGCCTAGAAATCTGATAAGGCTCAAAAACGGGCAGTGCCACCACGGGGTGGGTTTTGTTTGTGCCCGTAAAAAGATGGCAGGCCGTTATTTTGGTGCTGCCTGCTGATCAGCATTATTGTGGCATTCAGCCCAGTGCTGAACAGCTGAATGCCTAGCGAAGAGGGCCTAGAGATCGGGGGAAGGTCGGGGCCAGGATCGGGGGAGGGGGTGGGGGGGAGATCGGAGAGGGGCTGGAGGTTGGAGTCGGGAGTTAGGTTGGAGATGATAACGGTAAGTACTTACCATTTTTTAATTCGGTGCTGGTTAGTGTTTGTTTCCCGGAGGCAGTCACCGCTGGCGCTGGCTGACTTAGACACAAGCCAAATTTGTAAGAGGTAGCAGAAGCAGGTGTTATGCCCCTCTTTTGAATATGTTAATGGCCTAACACCTGTTTCAGATGAAGGTAAACAACACCTCTTTTTTGGCCCTCACCAATATGGTGTCCGGTGTGGCCCACACCGGCAGTGGGCGGAAGCAAGGTGGATGCCATTTTTCCTACGACCCGGCCTAAGGTGCCAAATTTCAGGTCATGTGTGTATTTAAAAAGCTATTTACAAAGGACTAGCTTATTATCTTGTCCACTTGAGAAGTTAGGTGGAAGGATGTCTATTGTAAATATCTGATCAAAAGATGCACCAAGCTCCCAGTGCTCCCTGTGCTACTTGAGTGGCAGTCTGACCCCGCTGGATTCCGTAGGTTCAGTGTAATCTCCCAGGACCGTATTTCCATAGGGATTGAGTTACCTGCGGAGGGTGTGGAATCTTAACGAGCTCTTGCACTCTTAAAGAGAGACAGCTTTTTTTTGGAGGTTGATTTTCTGGACAACATGGCTGTAGGAGCACCCAGGACTGTCCCCTTCAGCAGGCTGAACCTGGAGGTTTTATTGGAGGAGGTGGCCTACAGGAAAGTGGTAATTTTTTGGGTGGGTTTTGAGAAATCGTCCAAATGCAACCTCATCATAGGCAGTCCCTCGAAATCGAGGAAGACTTGCTTCCACTCTGAAACTGAATTCTCAGGTGACTGAACAGTCTAATACAGGAATTACAGTATTGAAGGAAAGGGTGGGTGGGGAGTCTGGTTTGCCGCACGCTCATTCCGTTGCCTGCGCTTGTTTTCTGCATGGTGCTCAGTGCCCTCCCGGATGCTCTTCCTCTACTTAGGGCGGTCTTTGGCCAGGGACTTCCAGGTGTAGGTGGGGATGTTGCACTTTATCAAGGAGGCTTTGAGGGTGTCCTTGAAATGTTTTACAGTAAGCATGATAGGAGTTGACCAATTGTGTCAATGCTGTCTCCTCAAAGGAGCAAGTGAGGAAGGAGCTGGACTATGCATGCACCAAGCACCCAATGGCGAGTAAACGTGGACGGGCTGTAAAACGGACATCAGACCTGAACCCGAGGCGCGGGTTCGGTTAAAATCAGGGCTTTGTTTAATGCTGACTGAGAACACTTATTATACCTTGCTAACAATTCCATTGCAATAAACCTGGATAATAATTTGGTTATACCAAAATATACTTTATATTCATATATATCCAATGTCAAACATAGATTTAAACCAATCCATTTATAAATCAATGTAGCTGTGACTAACATATAATTCCTCCTGGAGGCCGATCTCATGAATCTTTGCACTGACGTGTGACATTTAAAAGTAGTCCATAGTTTTTCTACTTATCAGTATCAAATGTTTCTACAATCTACTCCTCAATTCAAAGTCACTTAATGTAAGTTATCCAATAATTCAATATTTTAGCACTAAATTCCCACTTTGCTATGTCATTTATGTTGCTTAATTCAAATTATTGTGCAAAAAATGACTAAAAATATCAGTAGACTGTATGAACACTTATTCTTAGCTAAAACGAAAGTCCATTTACGCAGTTGTTAATAGTTCCCTTGATGATTAAATTCAACTAACCACACAATTTCTTTTTCGCAATGCATTTTCTAAAATATATGTATATATATACTGTATATATGATAAAAATATTTTTGATGTCGTAAACCTGGACAATGCTGGACATTTAATTGGTCTTGACATATTTTTGAGGGAAGAGGAATGAAGAATACAAGCAAAGGTTGAGCAAAGACAGAGAAAACAGGTTTGGAATGGATGTGAGTTTACAAAAGTTACACTGAAGAAAATCATTGTATAAGAAGATCAAGTCTGGGGATGAATAAAATGAAGTGAAGGTTTGCGCCTGTAATGCAGGGTGCTGGAAGAAATGAAGAGGAGCCTTTTTCATTTCTAATTTTTGAATGTTCTTGTGCATGTTAGAGAGCACAATGAAAACAAAGAAAAGACCACATTGAACAATAGTTTTGTGTTCATTCTGCATGCGGTACAAAAGTATTATTGCAGTCCTCAAAAGGTTCCATAGAGACACGCCCAGGACGCCACTCAAATTCTGAAAGGGAAAGACTGTATAACTAATCAGGACATGCACTCCCAGAGAAAGGGTCGTGAGTTTGAATCCCATTCAAATTCATGTTCTGCCTTTGAGTTTCACCATCTACCAGCGCTTGACCATTCTGTCAGCAGGACTGCTGTGGAGAAGTGAGCTTTTTTTAGGGAAATGGTGAAAGAAGTGTCAGATCAACTCTGCATCCTATAAGCACTCCTACTGTTGCTTTTTTAAATATATATTCATTCTTGGGATGTGGGCATTGCTGGCAAGGCAAGCATTTAGGGCTGGAAATTAGGTTGATGGTTTCTTGAGGCGTTAATGTCGGGCGGTGGATAAATTTAGCGCCGGGAAATGGTTTGCGTCGGCAGTCAAAAAATTCAGCAGTTGCGCCCTGATAGTGAAGTGGAGCGCTAAGTGAAGCATTCCACACCTATCTTAGAGCACTGGACTAGGTGAGCAATGGAATATCCGTTGCTAAAGAGCCGATTTCATAGCGCCTGAAGAGAGGCCTCCCTACAAAAAACATTCCCTCTATAATACTCACCCTAAATCACAAAAAGAAAATAAACAATCACACTTACCTCATGCAGTCATTCCTTCCCTTAGCGCCCCGAGACAGCTCTGCATGCCAACTTTCCCTGGCGGGGTCACTACGAGACTCTACAGGTTCAGCACAAAACAAATTTTTACAGCGGGCCGATACCGGGGGCAGTTTACACCAGCGCTATGCTCCCGGGCGATACTCCTCTGCACCGGCGGTACCGGCACACTGAAATTTGTAAGCGGCATGAATGCCGGTGTTCGCGGTGCAGAGAGCATAATTCACCAGAACCCCCCCTGTGTTTGGGCTCATTCGAAAGGAAATTTAATTTGGGACTATCTACCGAAAAGTTTGGAACTCTAAAGTGCTTATGGAAGAAACTACGAACTTTAATAGAATTATGAACTTTTACAAGACAAATTCAAGCCTGTGGGCGGACCTAGGGAACAAAAGAAGCCCACTTGATTATTGGAACTGTCTGGGTGTGAAGACTGAGTTAACCTGTCTGGAAGAATGAGTATTTGGAAATCTTCCTCCACAAGAGACATTACCATCACAGTATCACCCAGAGATAGCTTCCCATCAACATGGGTCTGGACAAACCATTTTCAGCATATACATCACAAAGAGGCCCAATCCAGCCTGTATGTGAAAGACTAAGCACAAAAGAATATTGCAATTACCAAACTAATATTTCAATCAGGGAACAGTTTTTCGAAGATCAACCCACCCAAGGCATATCAACTTTAACGAACCTGACAAAATATTACAAAGAAGAACCAAGCCCGCCAAAATTATACAAAGGATTGTGAACAGATTGGGCATCAAGATTAGAACACTGAAATCGTATAACGGCCCCTGTTTCAACAGAGTTTAGTGGGGGAGAGAGATGGTCGCTACTACCTCATCAAGTCAAGGAGAGAAACCAACGTGACAGTTGTAAAACTAATTTCTCCAGCCTCGACGTCTTGAAGTCCTGAAGGAAGGAAGAACATCTCCATCTACTATTAACTATCAAAAGAATTGGTAAGCATAAGTCCCTGCACTGGAGTCTAACCTAGCTAGAATTAGGTATTGGGAGGTGGGAGGTATAATTTTACTGCAACCCCCTTTGTAGTGTATGGTACTTTATTAGAGTGATTATAAGTTTGACCTTGTACCTTTCCTTGTCTTGTTCTTTATTAGAGTGATTGTAAGCTTGGCCGTGTATTTTCTTACTAGAGTAATAAGCCTGTATTACTTTGACTGTAATAAAAACAAAGTTCTTTGCATCAAACCAGTGTTCTCTGCACTTTTGTCACCCCCCCCAAATAAATCCAGAGTACAGAACCCAAGGGAGGGGGAGCGATTCGAAACTGCTCAAGTTGGTCAGAAGGGAACCTGACTCCCTCAAAGAGATCACAACACATCCCAAATACCACCCCCCCCCCACTTACACGGCTGCAAACCCTTTATCGCCCCGGTTCCGACCCTCGCGAGGGGCGCTATCCCAATGAATTTCCAGCCCTATAGTCTATTCCTACTTGCTCTGAGAAGGTGGTGGTAGGCTGTCTTCTTTCAAATGCCTTGATTAAATTACCCCTACACTTTCTAAACTCAGGGACATGCAAGCCCTGGTATCATTCTACTGAATCTGCACTGTACCCATTTCAAGACCAATATATCTTTCCTAAGGTTTGGTGTCCAAAACTGAATGCAATACTCCAGGTGGGGTCTGACCCAAGGCTCTATACAACTGCGCATCACTTCCTCACAATTGAATTCCTTGACATAAAGGCAACCATTCAATTAGCCTTTTTGATTACATTTTATGCATTAGATATTAGTGATTTGGTACATGGACACCTAAATCCTTTTGCTTCTCTACAACTCCTAGTCTCTCACAATTAAGAACATATTCTGATTTGCTTTTCTCAGATCTAAAGTGAATGACCTCATAGTTCCCCACATTGAACCCCATCTGCCATTGTTTTGCCCACTTACTTATTCTGTCAGTCATTTTGTAACTTCCTGATCCCCTCTACACAATTTACCATTCTTCTTAATTTAGCATCATCTCATGTTTCCTACATTACAACAGTGACTACACTTCACAAAGGACTTTATTGGCTGTAAAGTGCTTTGGAACATCAGGTGGTCATGAAAGGTACTATATAAATACGTGTTTCTTTTTCTTTTTGTCTGCAAACTATAACTTATCCAACTTCATCCAAGTCATTGATATGGTGCAGATACAATGGTAAGTACTGCAGGGAATCGAACATGGCCAAGGTGATCTGCACTAGTTTCGATCGCCTGGATGGGTCGGAGAGGAATTTTTCCAGATTTTTTTCCCCAAATGGCCTGGGTTTTTATCTAGTTTTTGCCTCTCCCAGGAGATCACATGGCTCCGGTTGGGGTGGAGTGCAGAATGTTTCCTTATAAGGGGCGGACTGGTTGGGCTGGGTGCTCTTTACCTTTCCGCCATTGTTCATTGTTCATTGGTTTATATGTAACCTTCAGGGCTGTTGACCGAGGGCTGTGTGACTCTTTGTCGGCCGGCGCGAATACGATGGGCCGAAATGGCCTCCTTCTGCGCTGTAAATTTCTATGTTTCTATATAAAAGATGCAAAACTGAGGCTCCAGTACAGATCCCTGGGGAACACCAATCAGGCTACATTCCCTTCATCCCTACATTCTATTTCGTACCTTCTAACCAATTGCTATCCCATCTCACAAGGCTGAAGACTGCATCTGCATCTGTATCTGCAATGGTTTGGAACTCAGGAGAAGGCCGTGTAGAATCATCCACTCAGTACTTCTGACCAAAGACAGTTTAACCACTTCAGCCTTGTCTTTTGCACACATGTGCTGGGCTCTGCCATCATTGAGGATGGGGTGTCGATAGAGCTTCCTCATCGTGCCATTTCTTAATTGTCCACCGCCATTTGTGACTGAATGTGACAGGGCTTCAAAGCTTTGACCTGATCCGCTGGTTGTGGGATCAGTAGGCTGTGTCTATAGCATGCTGCTTCCACCGTTAAGCATGCATGTCCTGTGCTATAGGTTAACAACAACTAACGTTGAAGAAAAAGTGGAACAACAACAATTTGTATTTATATAGCGCCTTTAATGTAAAGAAACATCCCAAGGCACTTCACAGGAGTATTATGAGATAAAACATTTGATACCGAGCTACATAAGGAGAAATTAGGGCAGGTGACCCAAAGTTTGGTCAAAGAGGTAGGTTTTAAGGAGCGTCTTGAAGGAGGAAAGAGAGGTGGAGAGGTTTCGGCAGGGAATTCCAGAGCTTAGGGCCCAGGCAACAGAAGGCACGGCCACCAATGGTTTGAGCGATTAAAATCAGGGATGCTCAAGAGAGCAGAATTAGAGGAGCGCAGACATCTTGGGGGGTTGTGGAGCTAGAGGAGATTACAGAGATAAGGAGGGGCCAGGCCATGGAGGCATTTGAAAACAAGGATGAGAACAGCAGGGAGAAACAGCAGCAGACTGATAAAGGCGCTAAGTGGAGAGAAATTAGGAACATGCTGATATACTAGGGTTTAGGTCGCGTGTTTACTCCAATTTAAGCAAAAACATACTGGAGCCAAGATAATGTATCGTAAGCTCAGTATGACCAGCACAATCAATGTTAAAAAAGACTTTCATTTATATTGCGCCTTTCACGACCTTGCAACTTCCCCAAGTCCTTACCAGCCAATGAAGTACTTTTTGAAGTGTAGTCACTGTTGTAATGTAGGAAACGTAGCAGCCAATTTGTGCACAGCAAGCTCCCACAAAGAATCATGTGATAATGACCAGATAATTTGTTCGAGTGATGTTGATTGAGGGATAAATATTGGCTACAACACATAAGAACATAAAGAAATAGGAGCAGGAGTAAGCCACCTGGCCTCTCGAGCCTGCTCCGCCATTTAATATCATGGCTGATCTGATCATGGACTCAGCTTCACTTCCCTGCCCATTCCCTATAATCCTATATTCCCTTTTCCCTCAAAAATCTGTCCATCTCCGCCTTAAATATATTCAATGACCGTGCCTTTACAGCTCTCTGGGGCAGAGAATTCCATAGATTTACAACCCTTTGAGAGAAGAAATTCCTCCTCATCTCAGTTTTAAATGGGTGGCCCCTTATTCTGAGACTAAGGGCTCAAAATTGTCCAGGAGTTGCTCCGTTTTTTTTTGGAACAGCTTGATTTTTCTGGAGTATCTTAAAAATCCCCATTTTGCACATTCCATTTGCGCCAGTGTAAGTGAGTTAGTTAGGATTTTTTTAGTTTTGTTTAGTTTTTTTCAAAAGGGAGCGTTACCAGCCACCTACACTCATTTTGGCCATTTAGGCCACTTTGGACAGCTAATAGTTACTCCAAACTAACTTAGGCCAGCGTATGTGGCCACTTGTGGCCGCACAGAAAACCCTTGCGGAGAGTTAAGAAATCAGCGCAGGTAGGTACATTGGAGGCCAGCAGAACTTAATGACGACTAAAGAATGTGAATAGGATCAAACAGCTATACATGACATATGACAAACTTCGCAAAGTTAATTTACTAAACAACAGAAGCATTCATGGAAGCTTAAACTACAAAAATAAAAGAAGTAAAGAGACAAAACATATTTACGTAATTTTTTCAAAATATCCAAATAAAAAATAGAAGTACCTCCTGCTCGTAATTCTTATGCTCTTATGTTCTCCCAGCCGCCTAAGCTCACCCACCATCAGCCCGCCCCTTACAAACAAACCTACCTCCCAGGGTTGGGGATCAGTCCCTCCAGGATCAGAACAGCACCTGGGGTCAGAGATCGGACACGTCTGGAAATCAGATCTTCCTTAGAGGTCGGGGATCGGACTGCCCATGGGATCGGTGATCGAACCCACACTGCGGTTCAGAATTCCCCCCCCCCCACCGGGATCAAAACTCCCCCCACCCCCCCAATCTCCACCGCCCCGGCTTGGGTCCTGCACCAACCTGCTTGTTGTGGCCTTCTAGCCCGGGAAGGCAGCAGGCCGGGGGTAGGAGCTACTACGCATGCGTGCACACTCCAACGCGCATGTGGAGAGCTGCCGGCACTGTTTCTGATGCAGGGCCATAGCTCCGTCCCCCAATCGATGGGCCACGCCATGCCAAGCCCTGGAAGAAGCAACACAGTGGCCAGAATCAGGGGACATTTTTTCGACACCCTTTTCAACCCACAAAATTGCCGCATCTCTGGTGGGTGCGCCAAAAAAAGGGATGGGCCAATTTTGAGCTCTATGTCCCCTAGTTTTAGTTTCACCTATGAGTGGAAATATCCTCTCTGCATCCACCTTGTCGAGCACCCTCATTATCTTATATGTTTTGATAAGATCACCTCTCATTCTTCTGAACTCCAATGAATATAGGCCCAACCTACTCAACCTATCTTCATAAGTCAACCCCCTCATCTCTGGAATCAACCGAGTGAACCTTCTCTGAACAGCCTCCAATGCAAGTATATCCTTCCTTAAATAAGGAGACCAAAACGGTATGCAGTACTCTAGGTGTGGCTTCACCAATATCCTATACAATTGTAGCAGGACTTCTATGCTTTTATACTCTATCCCCCTTGCAATAAAGGCCAACATTCCATTTGCCTACTTGCTGTACCTGCATAGTAACCTTTTGTGTTTCATGCACAAGGACTCCCAGGTCCCTCTGTACTGCAGCACTTTGCAATTCTTCTCTATTTAAATTATAATTTGCTTTTCTATTATTTCTGTTAAAGTGGATAATCTCACAGTTTCCCACATTATACTCCATCTGCCAAATTTTTGCCCACTCACTTAGCCTGTCTATATCCCTTTGCAGATTTTGTGTGTCCTCCTCACAATTTGCTTTTCCACCCATCTTTGTATCATCAGCAAACTTGGCTACATTACACGTGGTCCCTTCATCCAAGTCAGTAATAGAGATTGTAAATAGTTGAGGCCCCAGCACCGATCCCTGCGGCACATCACTAGTTACAGTTTGCCAACTGGAAAATTACCCATTTATCCCGACACTCTGTTTTCTGTTAGTTAGCAAATCCTCAATCCCTGTTAATATATTACCCCTAACCCCGTGAAATTTTATCTTGTGCAGTAACCTTTTATGTGGCACCTTATCGAATGCCTTCTAGAAATCCAAATACACCACATCCACTGGTTCCCCCTTATCCACCCTGCTCGGTACATGCTCAAAGAACTCCAGCAAATTTGTCAAACATGATTTCCCTTTCATAAAACCATGCTGCCTCTGCTTGATTGAATTATGCTTTTCCAAATGTCCCGCTACTACTTCCTTAATGATGGACTCCAGCATTTTCCCAACGACAGATGTTAGGCTAACTGGTCTATAGTTTCCTGCTTTTTGTCTGCCTCCTTTTTTAAACAACGGGCATAACTCCCCTACTCTATGTCAAAATAGTTCCATGGGATTTTTTACATTCACGTTAGAGAGCAGACAGGGCCTTGGTTCAATATCTCAACCAAACGATGGCACCTCCGATAGTGCAGCGCTCCCTCAATACTGCACTGGGAGTGTCTGCCTAGATTTTGGTGCTTAAGTCCCTGGAGTGGGACTTGAGTCCACAGCCTTCTGACTCAGAGGCAAGAGTGTTCCTCAGTGAGCCACAGCTGACAATGTTTGAAATAATCCCTTCTGGAACAGATGCATAATTGTCAAGGAAATTCAGAGATAGGACTATGTGGATCAGCTCAGACTTCAGTTTCAGAGAGTTGTTCCACCCTCCCAATTTAGATACTTTGGTTCTGTCTTCACGAAGGAAGACACAAATAACCTTCCTGAAGCACTAGGGGACCGAGGTTCTAGTGAGAAGGAGGAACTGCAGGATATCCTTATTAGGCAGGAAATTGTGTTAGGGAAATTGATGGGATTGAAGGCTGATAAATCCCCAGGGCCTGATAGTCTGCATCCCAGAGTACTTAAGGAAGTGGCTCTAGAAATAGTGGATGCATTGGTGATCATTTTCCAACAGACTATCGACTCTGGATCAGTTCCTATGGACTGGAGGGTAGCTAATGTAACCCCACTTTTTAAAAAAGGAGGGAGAGAGAAAACGGGTAATTATCGACCAGTTAGCCTGACATCAGTAGTGGGGAAAATGTTGGAATCAATTATTAAAGATGAAATAACAGCACATTTGGAAAGCAGTGACAGGATCGGTCGAAGTCAACATGGATTTATGAAAGGGAAATCATGCTTGACAAATCTTCTGGAATTTTTTGAAGATGTAACTAGTAGAGTGGACAAGGGAGAACCAGTGGATGTGGTGTATTTGGACTTTCAAATGGCTTTTGACAAGGTCCCACACAAGATAGGTGTGCAAAATTAAAGCACATGGTATTGTGGGTAATGTTCTGATGTGGATAGAGAACTGGTTGACAGACAGGAAGCAGAGAGTTTGGATAAACGGGTCCTTTTCAGAATGGCAGGCAGTGAATAGTGGGGTGCCGCAGGGCTCAGTGCTGGGACCCCAGCTATTTACAATATACATCAATGATTTGGATGAAGGAATTGAGTGTAATATCTCCAAGTTTGCAGATGACACTAAACTGGGTGGCGGTGTGAGCTGTGAGGGGGGAGCTAAGAGGCTGCAGGGTGACTTGGACAGGTTAGGTGAGTGGGCAAACACATGGCAGATGCAGTATAATGTAGATAAATGTGAGGTTATCCACTTTGGTGGCAAAAACAGGAAGGCAGAATATTATCTGAATGGTGACAGATTAGGAAAAGGGGAAATGCAACGAGACCTGGGTGTCATGGTAGATCAGTCATTGAAAGTTGGAATACAGCAGGCGGTGAAAAAGGCAAATGGTATGTTGGCCTTCATAGCTAGAGGTTTTGAGTACAGGAGCAGGGAGGTCTTACTGCAGTTGTACAGGGCCTTGGTGAAGCCTCACCTGGAATATTGTGTTCAGTTTTGGTCTCCTAATCTGAGGAAGGACGTTCTTGCTATTGAGGGAGTGCAGCGAATCACCAGACTGATTCCCGGGATGGCTGGACTGACATAGGAGGAGAGACTGGATTGACTGGGCCTTTATTCCCTGGAGTTTAGAAGGATGAGAGGGGATCTCATAGAAACATATAAAATTCTGACAGGACTGGATAGGTTAGATGCAGAAAGAATGTTCCCAATGTTGGGGAAGTCCAGAACCAGGGGACACAGTCTTAGGATAAGGGGTACGCCATTTAGGACTGAGATGAGGAGGAACTTCTTCACTCAGAGAGTTGTTAACCTGTGGAATTCCCTACTGCAGAGAGTTGTTGATGCCAGTCCGTTGGATATATTCAAGAGGGAGTTAGATGTGGCCCTTACGACTAAAGGGATCAAAGGGTATGGAGAGAAAGCAGGAAAGGGGTACTGAGGTGAATGATCAGCCATGATCTTATTGAATGGTGGTGCAGGCTCGAAGGGCCGAATGGCCTACTCCTGCACCTATTTTCTATATTTCTATGTTTATATTCATATTCCAAGCAAAGCTTTGATGATGTGGAAGAACGCCACGGAATATCAGACAGGCAACCTCATTAACCCTCTAGGGACAGGGACACTTCCGCCTAGATTTTGTACTCGAGGAAAATCCTGATGTGAAATGGGCTGACCTTGCGATAATTTCCAGGGTCAGCGTAACTTAAATATTCGGAGTGAGCCCAGGCATCAGGAATGCCACTAGTTAGGTGGGGGAGAAAACTAGTGTGCTAATTAAGGATTTAAAGGCCTCCATAAAAAGGCCTCTTATGCAGCGTGGATCATACCTGTAAAGGTTCACTCTACACCATTTAAATCACTTCCACCTTCTCCATTGTACCAGCAACCCTGGGTGCCCATTTCATATTACTGTCAATGTGAATCAATACAATTGAGGTGGAAGTGATGGAAACTGGGGACATCACTTTGTTCTCATGTGCTCACCCAAAAACTACCTCCGAAACAGGGCGGCCGATAAATAGGATGGAGGTCTGGTGTTATGGACCTACGCACCATTTCCTGCTGCTGTCCACTTGATTTACACCACAAAATTGGGCGAAGGCCAATGCAAAGTAAAGACTTTGGTTCCATGTTCGCGATAGAAACTAGAACTGGCATAATGCCTGACAGCCGAGAATAGATATTAATAGCATAAAATGCAAATAAGACAGATTAATAATAATACTAGACAGTATAGTAGTTATTGTCAACCTCACGGAGTACCTGAGTGTGAATATTTATATTCTATGTATATAAATTAAAAGTTATAAACCATCTCCATCTGGGTAGTTGCTTTCTGCCAGATGGTGAATTGCATTTCGGTCTGAAATCTGAGGTGAGCTGAAATTCCACCTGTTCAATCACCCACCCAAACTGAACTGGGTAGAAAGTTTCAGTAATGTAATCACCAATTTCGCCAATTATTAAGGACAGGTTCTGTTCACTTTAATCCCAATCGCCCAGCTTGACTACAGCATTGCTTCACATAAGGAACAGATCAAATGAGCCAAAGTTCCACACTATCTGTAACACTGAAAACATCACTCGCTTTTCATACAAATATATCGTTCAGTGTTTCCCTCCAGTATGAATACTGACCAACAGCTGCGCCATTCTTTAATGTGTTTTGTTTTTTGTGACACACTGTTAATTCAGTGCAGTGGTATCATTGAACTGCCAGCGATGACCACATTTGTAATTTTTTTGGAAATGTCTGGTTATGAAACACAGAAGTTTAAATCACACTGTGTAATATTAGAAGTGAATGCATTAATTTGTTTGTATATAATTCAATTGATCACTATTTTGCCTCCATAACAAATATCGCTGCACTTAGAAATTAATTGTGCTTTGCAATGTTTTTCTGAGACATGATAAGGCGCTATGTAAATACAAACTCTTCTTTTGACTTTTTAACGTTAAGCTGAAAGGGAGTATGAAATTCCCTGTTCACTATTTTAATGAACGTGTCAGTTTGTTTATTACCCCATTATCTTATATGTTCCTGAAATTGTACAACCCAGACAATGTGCAAATAAAGGCAGGATGCACGGGTAAAAGGAAGACCTCATGGGACAGAAGATTCCAGAAGTTCAACATCCAAACCACTAAGCTAGGGATCATCTGCAGCTTCTAGATGAAATGTAACTTTAATAAATACTGTCCTCGCCCAGAACAAATTGATCAGTATAAAACTTCTACTCCAAACATCACAGACATCAATTATAGTGAGTAAAAAGAAAATTTGATGTTACATTGATTAAAGCTAAATAAATCAGCATTCACTGCATAACTTTTAACCTTGACAAATATAATAGCCCTTGTCAAATATTTTAATGTGCGGAACTCATTGAATATAAAGTAGTGTAAAATCAACCTTTGAAAATAGTTGATTGTAGATAGACGTGTAGATCATTGTTCAAGGAAGATAACTAATAACATAAGAAAATAGGACATCAATTAAGTGATTTAACTTTCATTACACATCAGTATCTGAAGAGCTTTGGAAAGAATCCTCAACAGTGTGAACTCTACCCTCTAAAGGCTCACTCTCAGAATGGAGTGGTACACAAATTACCTAAATCCAGTTCCACTGGATGATTGCCTGACATTCCTTTCAAGGTGGCTTTAGTTGGTCAAATTTTTCACCTCAAACCCTGTGTTGAAGACCCTTTTGCAGTATAGGTGCATGGGGACCTCGAATTCTCCAGTACTTTACCTGAGTGCTCATTATTCATGTGCGAGCCTGCACACTGTCAGCAGGGTATGTGACTCTGGGGCATCACAACTGTAATGTATTTGCTTCATGGGTTCTTTTAAGAATTCATCACAACACAGTGCTATTAAGAACTAGTTGGTCTATTAACAAAGGTTTAACAATCACACTATACATTACCAGTTCATCCACTCGGCTCACAACTCCATACCTCATTGTGAATGACCTAGACTCAACTGGCTGGGGTTTTATTGAGTCTTGTGAACATCAGGTGACTGGCTAAGCCAATTCACAATGCAACAGCTGTACAAACCTGTGAGCACACTCGCAGGTGCATACATTACAACCAATCCTGATTCAGTCTTCATCCAACATCCACACGTGCAAGCTTCCAATGGGGGTCACTGGTTAGCAATTAGAAGGAGGAACCCTGCCCAATTTTCCTCTCCTTAACACAAGATTAAGGCCAATTTTACCTATACCACCACCCCAACTGCGATCAGCTAACTCAGCAAAGATCACCACTTGAACCCAGGACGTTTCTGTCAGTTAGTGCTCATCATGGCAACCTAATGAGTCAGGGAGCTCTAAGGTGGCTATCAACATGGTGGTTTGTATGGAGATATCCAAGAATAGTAATGAGGAGGAGTTTTGTCAGGTTGGCAAAGGGGAGGAATTTTGTCCATGTGGTAAGGGGGAGGAGTTGAGGGAGGAGTGGGGGGAGGAGTAGGGGGAGGAGTGGGGGGAGGAGTTTTGTCAGTTTGGTAAAGGGGAATATTTTTATCAGCATCATACATCGACCACCAGCGATACTGCAAAATTATAAAGATTTATATAGAAATTACAACACTGAAACAGGCCATTCAGCCCAACCAGTCCATGTTGTTGTTTACCCTTCACATAAGCAGTAGTCCCAATCCCATATCCCTGTTCTGTTCTCACATCCCTTGATACATCCTTACTATACAGTATAAATGCACACGAAGCCCATGCTTGAGAGAAGGTCAGTCTGTGACCTGTTCTTTATTCCTTAGCACTCAAGTGCAGGAAATGGGTGGAGCTTCCCCTTTTATATCTGAAGGTCCAGGTTAGGAGTGTCTCCCACAAGTTCACCACCTTGTGGTCATTGTTCTCACAGTGTACAACTTAGGTCAGATTATACATGGGTTACAATGCTGGTTGAATACATGACATCACCTCCCCCCCCCAAAGTCTTATTGGGATCACAGGTTGAGTCTCTCTGGTGGTTTACGCTCTCTTGTAGAGCGCCTGAGTTGGGGCTCCGGTTGTTGGGCGCTGGCCTGAGTGTCTGCTGTTTGCGGTGCCTCAGGCCTGTCCGGACTGTCCACAGTGACTGGGCTCTCCTCCCTTTGGTTCCTGTGTTCGGTCACTTGTGGAGGAGTGAACTCTATATCGTGTTCTTCCTCTGCTTCTTCTATGGGGTTGCTGAACCTCCTTTTTGTTTGATCCACGTGTTTGCGGCAGATTTGGTAAGTTTAACTACCAGAATCCTATTTCCCTCTTTGGCAATCACAGTGCCTGCGAGCCATTTGGGCCCTGCAGCGTAGTTGAGGACAAAAACAGGGTCATTTACATTAATACATTGCCCTCTTGCATTCCTGTCATGGTAGTCATATTGTGACTGGCGCCTGCTCTGGACAATTTCTTTCATGGTGGGGTGTATAACGGACAACCAGGTTTTGAGCGTCCTTTTCATTAGTAGCTCTGCGGGTGGAACCCCTGTGAGCGAGTGTGGTCGGGATCTGTAGGCCAACAGGAGGCGTGATAAGCGGGTTTGTAGGGAACCCCCTTGGATTCTGAGCATCCCCTGTTTGATTATCTGCATTGCTCATTCTGCCTGGCCGTTTGAGGCCGGCTTGAACGGTGCCGTTCTGACATGGTTAATTCCATTGCCTGCCATGAAGTCCTGGAATTCAGTGCTTGTGAAGCACGGGCCATTGTCGCTGACCAAGATGTCCGGTAGACCGTGGGCGGCGAACATTGCCCGTAGACTTTCTACCGTGGCAGAGGATGTGCTTGAATTAAAAATGTCACACTCGATCCATTTGGAGTAGGCGTCTACTACAACCAAAAACATTTTTCCCATGAAAGGACCCGCGTAGTCCATATGGATGGCAGGCCAGGACCAGGGGTTAAGGGGGGCTTCCCTGGGCGCATTGCCCAGCTGGGCACACGTGTTGCACCTGCAAACACAAAGTTCCAGATCTGCGTCTATCACTGGCCACCAAACGTGTGACCTGGCAATTGCCTTCATCGTGACAATGCCCGGGTGCTCATTGTGGAGTTCTCTGATGAACACCTCTCTGCCCACCTGGGGCATGACTACGCGGTTTCCCCACAGTAGGCAATCGGCCTGAATCGAGAGTTCATTTCTGCGCCTGTGAAATAGTTTAAATTCCTCAGGGCATGCCCTGTATGTGGCTGCCCAGTCCCCATTCAGGACACATTTCTTGACTAGAGACAATAGCGGGTCTCTATTTGTCCAGACTTTAATCTGATGGGCTGTCACGGGTGAGCCTTTGCTTCCGAAAGCTTCAACAGCCATGACCATCTCAGCAGCATGCTCGGTAGCCCCCTCAGTGGTGGCTAGTGGGAGCCTGCTGAGTGCATCGACGCAGTTTTCGGTGCCCGGTCTGTGCCGCATTGTGTAGTCATAGGCGGCTAATGTGAGTGCCAACCTCTGTATGCGGGCCGATGCGTTTGCATTTATGGCCTTGTTGTCAGCCAAAAGGGACGTTTGGGGTTTGTGATCTGTCTCTAGCTCAAATTTCCTGCCAAACAGGTACTGGTGCATTTTCTTTACCGCATATACACATGCTAGCGCCTCCTTTTCTACCATCCCGTAGCCCCTTTCTGCCTGGAACAGACTTCTGGAGGCATAAGCTACCGGTTGTAACTGACCCTTGGCATTGACATGCTGCAACACACACCCGACATCATTGGACGACGCATCGCACGTTAACACAAGTTTCTTACATGGGTCATATAGCGTTAACAGATTGTTGGAACATAACAAATTGCGTGCTCTATTAAAAGCCCTTTACTGGCTGTCCCCCCAGACCCATTCGCGACCTTTGCATAGGAGCACGTGTAGCGGCTCTTGCAGCGTGCTCAATTTGGGAAGAAAGTTACCAAAATAGTTCAGGAGCTCCAGGAACGAACGCAGCTCCGTCGTGTTATGGGGTCTGGGTGCTCTCTGGATCGCTTCCGTCTTGGACGCAGTAGGGCTGATCCCGTCTGCTGCTACCCTCATCCCCAGGAATTCTACCTCTGGAGCTAGGAAGACGCACTTCGCCTTTTTCAGTCGCAGCCCTACCCGGTCCAGACTGTGTAGCACCTCCTCCAGGTTGTGGAGGTGTTCTTCTGTATCATAACCTGTGATGAGGATGTCATCCTGAAAAACCATCATCCCTGGAATCGACTTGAGGAGGCTTTCCATATTTCGTTGAAAGATCGCGGCGGCCGAGCGAATCCCGAACGGACATCTGTTGTACTCAAACAACCCCTTGTGTGTTGTGATGGTGGTCAGCTTCTTCGACTCACTCGCCAGCTCCTGGGTCATGTAAGCTGAGGTCAGGTCCAATTTTGAAAAAAGTTTGCCACCGGATAGCATCGCAAAGAGGTCCTCCGCTCTCGATAGCGGGTACTGGTCTTGGAGTGACACCCGATTGATGGTGGCCTTGTAATCACCACATATCCTGACCGACCCATCCGCCTTGAGCACCGGCACAATCGGACTCGCCCAGTCACTGAATTCGACTGGCGAGATGATGCCTTCCCTCAGCAGGCGGTCCAATTCGCCTTCTATCTTTTCCTGTATCACGTACGGCACCGCTCTGGCCTTGTGGTGTACTGGCCTGGCGTCCGGGTTTATGTGAATCACTACCTTGGCCCACATGAAAGTGCCAATGCCGTGTTGAAATAATGAGTCAAATTTGTTCAGGATCTGTGAGCATGATACTCGCTCCCCAGAGGAAATTGCATTGACATTGCCCCATTTCCAGTTCATGACAGCAAGCCAACTCCTCCCCACTAGTGTGGGACCGTCCCCCGGGACAACCCAAAATGGCAACCTGTTCTCTGAATCTTTGTGGGTCACAACTACTGTGGCGCTGCCTAGCACTGGAATGATCTCCTTTGTGTATGTCCGCAGCTGTGCATCAATCGGCGATAATTTTTGCCTCCTGGCCTTAAACGCCCACAACTTTTCGAACTGTTTGATATTCATCAGGGACTGGCTGGCCCCCGTGTCTAGCTCCATTGATACTGGGATGCCATTGAGGAGAACTTTCATCATTATCGGTGGCGTCCTGGTGTATGAACTGCATACGTGCTCCACAGGAACTCGCTGAACTTCAGCTTCCAGCGATTTCCCCAGCGTTCATTTCTGCAATTTCTGCTGATATTTTGCTCATCTCTGCAAACTCCAGCTGAGTGTGTGCCTCCACGACTCCAACATGAGCTGCTGTTGGAAACAAAAGGTCCCTTGCCAGTCGATCGTCCCTGACTGCCCCTGTGATTGTCCTTGAGTGCGCCATTAACAGGTGTTGATGGCCCCATTACTGGCCGCATTGTCCCTTGCAATGGCGTGAATCACCGTTCAGCTTGCCATTGTCTCTGTCGAACTCCCCCTCTGGGTTCAACTACATGTTGGGG
Source organism: Pristiophorus japonicus (assembly GCF_044704955.1). Lineage (NCBI taxonomy): Eukaryota > Metazoa > Chordata > Chondrichthyes > Pristiophoridae > Pristiophorus > Pristiophorus japonicus. The sequence goes on from NC_091994.1 coordinate 25,017,944, forward strand.
CATGCCAGATTGCCCTTGTCTGCCTGGAGAACTGTGTACTGCTTTAACAATGTTGAATCTCTGTCCCAACCATTCTTTAACACAGTACCTCTCGTCTGTTCTGCTCGTGGCCATGCTCGCGTGGTTTAAATCCCAGTTTCTCGTCGCCATTGATACGTCCTTACTATACAGTATAAATGCACACGAGGCCCATGCTTGAGAGAAGGTCAGTCTGTGACCTTTCGTTTATTCCTAAGCACTCAAGTGCAGGAAGTGGGTGGAGCTTCCCCTTTTATATCTGAAGGCCCAGGTTAGGAGTGTCTCCCACAAGTTCACTACCTTGTGGTCATTGTTCTCACAGTGTACAACTTAGGTCAGATTATGCATGGGTTACAATGCTGGTTGAATACATGGCATCCCTTGTGCTGCTGAACCAGAGTTTGATGGTCTTTCAATTGTACAAATGAGGCAGTATCTGTATGTATCAAATAATGGGCCTGAAATTGGTCAAAATCGATCCATTTCTCGGCGGTATGTCGGTGGTATGTTATTTCATACCGCCGGGTACCGCTGGGGTGGAGTGCGCGCGATTCTCATCACTTTTTTCTCAGCGCTATGCTGAGTGGAGTGCAGCCGGCGAAGCGGAGTGCAGCCGGTGGTGTGCGGGCAGTGAGTCCTTTTCACGCGAGAATCTTCAGCTCCCAAGTTGTGTGCACGCGCATGCTGCTGCGAAGCTCCGCCCCTCGAGAGTCACCGTTGAGAATCCACAGAGAAAGCCGGCCCGAGAACACTGTGCAGATATGTGGGCCGGGGGTCGCTGCTGTGGGGGGAGATCGCTGCTTGGGGGGGAGATTGCTGTGGCAGGGGGGGGGGAAGAGATTGTTGTGGAGGGGGGGTGGGGGAAGAGTCTGGGGGATGGGAGAGACTGGGGGGTGAGAGATAAATATTTTTTAGAGGTAAAGATGCATACCGCCGACAGAAGATCGACTTAAAACCACCTTTTCCAGGGCGGGGTCTGCAGGGTCGGCGGTATGTCGATGGTAAGTGATGAATTTTGCAATTTTGGGCGGCGTGTTGGCGATGTGCATGGGCGGACAGTATGCATACCGCCCGGCAGTATGTCGTTGATGAATTTCCCGCCGGTCGGTATGTGGGCGGTATGTAAGTATTTTTTGATAAATTTCACGATTTTGGCGGTCTGCAGGTGGTATTCGGTGGTATGTCCACCAATTTCGGGCCCAACATCGTTTTATATGTAGTTTGACATTAAAATGTTTAAAAAGAATGTAAAATCTCTTTATTCCCTAACAAATTCTTAGATGTGACATAGCTTCTGCTTCAGTCTCTAATTCCAACTATGCGTTCCACAGCCTCACAAACCTCTGGGTAAGAAGGTTTGTTATGCTCTCTATCCTAAATTTAGAACAGTTAATCTTATATCTATTTCCCTCTCAATCTAGATCTTCCAATTAATGGAAACAGGTTGTTTCTATCTGCTCTGCCCCAATCCTTGATAATTCTAAACACCACCATCAAACCACCCCTTGGTCTCATCTGTTCTAATAAAAATGGCTCCAAGATTTCAGTCTTTTTTTGCATTTGTATTTACCAGGCAGCATCCTAGTGAATTTGCACTGTACTATCTCTAGTGCATCAACCTCCTTCCTATAATGTGGATTGCAAAACTGCACACAGTACTTCAGCTGTAGTCTTAATAAGGTTCTCGGCTCAACTTCTATATTTTTGGCCCTCGGGTTCTCCGGGTATGCACGGGTAGGGGCCTACATATCTCAGAGGCGCAGGCGGTTCACGAGTGTCCCTAGAATCACGTGGGGAGGCCCAACGAATGACGGAAGGGAATCCCCATTCATGATTATAGGGATTCTGTATGTACGGAAACCCCATGAGTATGAATGGGAATACTCCCCAAAATACCTCAGCACTTCAGATAACGTAAAAAAAAATCACATATTTAAAATGAATTAAAATGGCATTTAATTAAATATTTTAAACAAAAATTGTATTTTTTGAAAAATAAACACCTTATTTTACAGGTTTTTAAATGTATAAATTATTGATAAAATTTTATCTTTTTGTTTTTTAAAACTCTTACGCTGGTAACAGCAGGCCTTACGCCTGCTTTTACCAGTTGTAAGAATTTCACGGGCATTCGCTGGGCAGAAGTTGGGCAAATTGCCGAACACTGCGCCCACCAATGCCATTTTCTTGGGGATGCGGTGGATCTGTCAAGAAAATTCTTGATATTTTTATCAGATGCACTGAATTAAGACATAAAATATGAATCATGTATAAGTGGAAATGAGATCCAGATACATCCAAAATGAAAGGATAATCTCAGTGATGTGAACTGTGTTTTAATCTCCTGTCTATTTTATGGTAGCGCTTTGTCTATAAAATAACACCTACAACTTGTTATTGAACTAAATATTCTAATTCCTATTCAAATAAACACAGGTTTTTACCCACATGGAGTAGTTGAGGAAATAGCGCATGCACAGCGCATCCTAAACCCGGAACTTGCACGGTCGCTACGGGCGTGTGCACACTTCGTACACGCCCGTAGGGACCACAAATTATGGCTCATTGAATTTAAAGCGCAGAAACAGGCCATTCGGCCCAACAGGTCTATGCCAGTGTTTATGCTCTACACGAGCCTCCTCCCATCATACTTTATCTAACCCTATCAGCATAACCTTCTATTCCTTTCTCCCTCCTATACTTATCTAGCTTCTCCTTAAATGCATGTATGCTCTTTCCTCAACTACTCCATGTGGGTAAAAACGTGTGTTTATTTGAATAGGAATTAGAATATTTAGTTCAATAACAAGTTGCAGGTGCTATTTTATAGACAAGGCGCTACCATAAAATAGACAGGAGATTAAAGCACAGTTCACATCACTGAGATTATCCTTTCATTTTGGATGTATCTGGATCTCATTTCCACTCATACATGATTCATATTTTATGTCTTAATTCAGTGCATCTGATAAAAATATCTGTGCAAGTATGCAACATATTTTAGTAACACTTGCTGAAATATATATCACAATTCACAGTGCATCTGAGGTCTGATCCATATCACATCATTAATAAAGAATAACATTCTACAGCCCAGCCCACCAGGCTTGAACATGTCACAGAAGGATTATATGAAAGTGAGACTTCGGCTAACCCAACAGATGACTGTAACCAACAGAAAATAAATGGCTATCGCTGTGCTCAAATCAGATTTGCAGCCTGGTGCTACTAGTGTTAGTTGTTGGCCTTTGTTCTATTGTAACTGTTCATTCATAATCGGAGATAAATCAGCCATCTTCACCTTACACTAGGTAGAAAGTGAATGCATGAAATCTGACTTCATAATTAATAAATGAACAATATTGTTGTTAATCGATGCAGCAGTGAGGGACTATTGATTGGAGCTGCATGCTATTTTTTGTGGCTTGGATTTTTACACCTCATTTAGAGCAAAGACTCTCTAGGGAACTATTAAACAGAAAGGTATTTGTGAAAGTGTGACTAAAAAGTGATTAATTATGATTAAAGTATGAAAAATATCTTTTCTGTGTGCAGTAGGGTGCAATCTTTACTCCTATATTTGATTAATAATTAATTATAATCTTGTCAATTTTACAAATTAGTTGTCTAATATTTTGGTCGAAAAGAATTTATACAAATTTTTAAAAAAATGTCCTTTTTCAAATAATTTTGACTGAAGCAATCAAAGATATTTACCATATTGCGATCTGAACATTTCTGGTTTCTCCTTTTGATATGATCTTCAATCCTTTTCTCTTTTCTTGTTAGCCAAATTGACCATAATCCTAACCAATGGGACAATTGGCTGGAGGAACTCTGTGCTGGCTTTGCACCCATGGATTTGGTACATTTTTGGAATTGATTCATACACTTCTACAGCTAAGAAGGAGGCTGGGCCCATTGTGCCTGTGCCGGTTCCCTGAAAGAGCATAAGAACATAAGAAATAGGAGCAGAAGTGGGCCATTTGGCCTCTCGAGTCTGTTCCGCCATTCAATGAGATCATGGCTGGTCTGATCCTGGCCTCAACTCCACTTTCGAGCCGCTCCCCATAAACCATCCGCTTAATCCCAGCAGAATCTGGTATCAGATCCATATATTGGGCTCAATTTTCCCAGTGATTGGTATTTCTTTGGCGCGCGCCGCTTTTTTTGGCGTAAGTAAGAAAATTAAAGTTTCCCCAAGGAATGTGCGTTAGTTACGAATTTTTTAGCTTCGTTTTTTTTGTGTCATAATCTGATGTCTGCGCCAGTTTTTGTCAATTATGGAAGTTTGCCCAAAGAAAATTTCTCCTAGGTTGGCGTATGTGACCACTCCCGCAAAACTTGCTGGTGAGTTAAGAAAAAGCAGCGCACATTGAAAAATCAGCGCAGAGAGGCGCCATTGTTTTTCAGCAAAGTTTTGGAGGGAGTCAAGAAGACTTAAATATGCATAATAGAGATTAAATATTTTTACCTTATAATGTAGTAAATGGAAGTTTGATGAAATCCTGTAAGTTTTCATATTCTTTTCAACTCACACTCCACCATCGAACGTCTGCAAACAGGGCTCAAGGGTCGAAGGGTCGGAGCGTCGGCCGGCAGAATCGGTCCCGCGCCCAGACACAGGGGCTCGGGGCTTGGCTGCAAAAGAAGCCTGAAGCGGGGGTGAGATGGGTGGCTGTGGAAGGTGATCGGAAGACATCAGAAACCTGCACTACACATCAAATGTAGCCCGGGTGGGTGGGGGGCTGTGAAAGGCATCACAAGACTGCACTACCCATCAAATGTAGCCCGGGGTGTTGGTGGGGGTCGAGGGGTGGGGTGGTGGTTCCCGATCACTGCGCCTGCTCAGACTTGGGCGTGGCCCATGCAGACCTGTGGGGAAAGAGAACAAAGAACCCTGTCCTGCCTGCCTGCCGTTTTCAGCTTCTCGCAAAGGTAAAATTTAAGCATGGGGACAATACTAACAATGTCATACCTTGTCCAAGCCTTTTCTCATGATGGTGCTGTGGAGGAGACAATTAATTCGACATAATCGCATGAGGAATCTCAGAGCTCGTAGGGTGATGGGCAGGAGGCCTTATCCACCTCGGGTATATCGAGACAGGCCTTCGAACCTGCACCTGAGTGATGCAGACTGTGTCAGAAGGCTGCGTTTCCGCAAATAAGTTGTAACTCAGATCTGTGAGTTTGTAAATCAGACCTGCAATCTAGAAGTGTCAGTTGAAGTGAAGGTTACAGCTGCACTTTCATTCTATGCATCCGGATCATTCCAAGCTACAACTGGGGATGTGTGCGCCATTTCTCAACATGTAACATATGTCTGCTTTCGTCAGGTGACTGCTGCACTATATGCTCAGAGGAATGACTACATAAAGTTCCCCATGACCGCCCAGGCAATGCGTGCCAGGGCTGTGGGCTACTCCAGGATTGCTGGCTTCCCAAAGGTACAGGGCTGCATTGATTCTACCCACATCGCTCTGCGAGCACCTTTGGAAGATTCCAAGATGTACACGAACAGAAAAGGCTTCCACACCATTAATGTGCAGCTCGTGTGTGACGACATGCATCACATCATGTCAGTCAATGCAAGATACCCTGGGAGCACCCATGATGCATTCATCCACCCCAAGAGTATTATATCTGCCATGTTTCAGTAGCAGCCAGAAGGGCAGAGCTAGCTACTGGGAGATAAAGGGTACGGCCTCGCCACCTGGCTCATGAAGCCCCTATGTGTAACCCGGACAGAAGCTGACCGGGAATACAACATGTCGCACATTGCGATGTGCAGCATAATGGAGAGGACCATTGGCATCGAAACAGCGTTTTTCATGCCTGGACCATTCCAGAGGCTACTTGCAATATGCCCCTGAGATTTCCGGTCAGTGCTGCAGCTGCATAACTTGGAATAAGGTGGAGGAGAGATGGGTGCAGCATGCTGCATAACTTAGCCATCATGAGGCAGCAGCAGCTGGTAGTAGAAGACCCATCTGGGATGAGAGTGGCCGATGATAATGACGAGGAAGATGCAGATGACGAGGAGGAGGAGGACAAGGACAAGGAAGCCATGCAACCATCTGAACCCAGAGCATGACGGCGGAGAAGGGCGGACCGTCATGCCCCTTTTATGATTGCTCGAGCCTTGCGCCAGTAACTCATCCATGAACGCTTTGCTGCCTGAAGGCTCAGTGGCAACTATTCCAAATGGACCATGTTTATTGATTGCACCTGTTCCGCAATGTTGTATTGTGTTAATGGAACAAATGATGGAGAATGGTTCTTGCTTACTTCAAAAGTTGTGTTACTAATTAAACACATAATAGAAATGATTCAGTTATAATTTAAAATATATTTTATTCAAAAGCTTAACAAATATTTGTTTGTACTTAACTTAACTTTAATAAACATATTCTTGTATCAAACTTTAAAGATTTCACTTTTGATCACTTACAAACTCTAACATCAGTTAAAAACTTTAAGATCACTCACTAACTTTTAAACTTATAAATTTACATAACTTACAAAAAACTTTTAATTTGAGAACAGTTACAACAGTAACAACAATAATAACAGCAACAACAACAACAACAGCAGCAAAGTAAGGCTGCACCCATCTCTCCTCCATCTTATTCTAAGACTGCCCGCTGCGCTTGGCCTTGTTGAATCCACTCTTGCCCGCAGGCGGTGGCACAGCGTTTCTTGGGTTGGTACCAAGCTTATTCTTTCGAACATCTCGGGTAATGCACACTTCTTGATGGGGGGTGGGGTGGAGGGGGTTGCAGGTGGTAATGTGGAAGGCCCAGCTTGGGCCTCTTCAGAGGCTGGTGGTCTGGGGATTTGAGTGGGAGTGGCAATTGATTCTGTCAATGAGCGTGGGGTCTGAGCGTGTTCCCTTATTGCAGCAGCTAACTCCGACATTCCTGCCTCATGTGCCCTGACATTGCGTCAACTACCTGCGACATTCCCTCCCTCATGTTTGCCGACAGTGTCTCAGCTACCTGTGACATGCCCTCCCTCATGTTCACACCAACAGTGTCTCAACAACCTGTAACATTCCCTCCCTCATGTTCACTGCGAGTGTTTGAACTACCTGCAACATTTCCCCCCTCATGTTTACTGACAGCGCATCAGCTACCTGCGACATTCCCTCCCTCATGAGCACCGACATGGTTTCAGCTGACTGAGATATTCCCTTCGTCATGTTTCCGGACAACATTCTCATTTCCTGTGAGAGTGTTGTTACCTCTCCCGACAGTCCCGATACCTCATCACCCACCCCACTGATGGTGTCCAGGAGTGTTCGTGTAAGGTCAATGCTCTCCGCACTCATTGCCATGATATGAACCATATCTGTTCGACCTGCACCTTAGGAGAGCGCTGTCAAGCTCTCCTTCCCCTCCTCACCCTGGGTGTGGCTCACTGCATTCCACTGGGACCCACAGCCTGAGACGGTGGGGTCCTGGGTGTACCTCGCTGCACCCCATGGGGACACACAGCCTTGGACGGTGGGACCCTGGGTATGCCTCGCTGCACCCTACTAGAACCCGCAGCCTCGGACGTGGGGGCCTGGGTGTGCCTTGTTGCACTCCACTGGAATCCCCAGCCTTGGACGGTGGGAAACCATGGAATGTCCCACCAACACTCAAACCACTACTCAGGGAAGGGGTTGGCACCTCAATGGGCGTCCTCCTCCAAAGTGAGTACAACAGTGGGGACTTCTTCCATCCCCTACCCCTCCCCCTCCCCCTCCCCCCCATGCTCTTAGTCTGGAAGGTGGGATTGGAATATGTTCTCGTCTTCAGGCTCTTGCTTGTCTGAATCTTCTTCTGCATTGTCAGGGTTGGCCTCAAGTTGTGCAAAATATAACAGAACAGACAAATGGTTAGCAGCAGAGGAGGGGGCAGGGTGGGTGGCATGAGTCGGCTCACACAGCACAGGCAGCAGGCTGATTTGAAGGACCACGATGAATGATAGCACATTGTATCAAGCAAAGCATAGCTGAGGGAAACATCCCCATGAACCGAAGCATGGCTAGCCTGCGCAGTACTTAACATTTAGGAAAGCCAGACTGTGGAATTTGCAGGACTTACTCTCTCCTTTAAGTGTGGGCCCTTCTTGTGCAGTGGTGGTTGCTTTGCTCCAGGCAGGGCCCATCAAAGCAGTGACCGTGTCTTCCAAGGGTATCAGTAGGTGCAGATTTGCTGGGCCTACTCCTGTTCGAGTTCTTTCTCGTTTGTTGTGTGCCCCTTTCCTCTGCAAAGATGAAAAAAAAACTTTTTAGAGAAGGTGTCTTTCTGCTGGGTGGGACATATACAGATATTCACATTTACAATTGCAATTCCATTGAAAAATTAAAATATTACTTACACTAACTACTTTACCAAGGCCCTGCCACTTCTTTTTGCACTGGCCTTCAGACCTCGGGGTGGTCACCATTGCACAGTAATCTTCTGCGAGTTGGTTTCAGCGTTTCTTCATTCCTTTGTGTGGAACTTCTATGTGACCTTTGCTAGTGTCCAGCTCCTGCCAGCTGCCCTCAATTAGAGTTACTAGTGCCTCCACTTCATCCTGTGAGAAATTCTTGGTCTTTGCACCACGTTGCATCTTGTATTGCAGCTCCGATTTTTCCCAATGATAATTAAAGTTCTCACACAGCACTCAAAGTTCTCACACACACACCTGGCTCCTTAAAAATGGTCGATTGCAGACCGGGAGCTGTACTGCACATGTGCGCCCACGTCAAAAACATCCTTTTTTTTTTTGCGCATGCGCAGAAGGGGCAGCATTATTTTTTCGGCGCAGACAGTTGGCTCCACCCCCCGAGGCTACAGGACAGGCTGCGCAGCGCCAGTTTTGAAAAATAGAATGGGGAAACTTGCCACATGTATTTTTGGAGTATTTCTGGCCTAGAAAAACAGGCGTAACTCTGGCAATACGCCAAAAAGCGGCTTTGGGCAAAATTGAGCCCATTAATTTGGAATGTCAGGATAGCCATTACAAGACTATAAACCCAATTCTATGTATTGTAGGTCTTGAGTGCCAATAACAAAAGTCTTCACAGTGCCTTTCTTAGCATTATAAATGATTTAGAAAGTGGATTAATTTGATTCATTTCAGAACATGTCTCTGTAGCTTACTTTGTTGACTCATAATGTGTCAACTACACAATGTGATTGGATTGTGAGCATTCTAATTTACCACAGAAAATCTCTAGGAAGTTGGACCCCTTTTCCAATATAAAAACATTCTATTTGAGCTTTCTTTTACATTTTTCACAAGAGTAAAATTATTCCTGATTTATTTTTCTTTCTATGAATCCTTTTTAAATCTTGATATTTGTGCTCTTCAGTAAACTGCTCCTTCAGGAAATTTCCTCTAATGTGTCAAATTATTTTGAAATTCAAATGAATGGTTTGTTTTTTCAGCAAAGGAAGTTATATTTTTAGTTTCTAAACTTCCTCTTTTGTATTGAAGTTGTCATTTGGTTACATCAACCTGCGTGGGTTTCAGAGCAGATGAGGGTAGATTTTAGAAATTTGCACTCCTGACACAGAGTTTTGCATGCTGGGAGTGGATATTAGGAATTCGGGACATGATGTCAGCAGGTTGCATAGCATATATTCCGTCGGTTAGAATTAATGGGCAAAAAATACTGCTGGTCCCATTGATTTCGCGAGTCAAATTCCTGATGAGCGATCCTGACATGCGATCCAGCAGTGCGAATTTGTAAAATGCATCCTATGGTGTACACGATAGATTATGGTAGTATAAAGTTTAGTGTGTGGTCAGAACTATGGAGGACTCCAAACTGATTCCAGATTGTGGCAGTTACACTAGTGTGTATGCTATGTTCATCTTGTTTTCTAAGACATGACTCTTTCTGTGTGAGGTGGAGTGTATGTCAGGTGCTTGCCATGTGGTGTACATGAGGGGGTAGGGAAGCGGGGTGGGGCCCGCGGGGGCAGAGATGTTGGTTGATGTGCCAGGCAGCTTTTGGCAGTGGGTCAGGAATATCACCAAGCTCATTTCTATGGTCGCCTCAATTTGCCTCGGCCAAGTTTGGTCACCACTTCAGTGGGATGCACTGATGGGCTGCTCTTAAGTAGAATCCTAACTGTTTGCCCGTGTTAGGGTCCAATGTTGGAAGGTCGTAAAGGGAAGGACCAAGAAGGAGTTCAGTGAAGTGCTACGTGATTTTATTGATGCCACAAAGTTTTGCTTATGTTTTTCCCTGCATTGAACCTGCTGAGAGGTTTTGAGAGAGTTCTGAGGACTTTCGACTTTCAGTCTTTAGTGAAGGCTTGTCGGCCTCATTCTGTACCCAGAGGCCTGCTTGGCAGGGTACAGCCTGAAAAAGAATGGGATCAGTGTTGGCAGGGGAACACCTGGTACACGTGGGCAGATGCAGGGCGGCACACAGGAGAAGGCATCGCCATCAGCAATGTCTAGAGAGGCAGCGGGCAAGGGAGGCAGCAGCCATGGCTGCCCAACAGAGAGTAGGGCCTGAATATGTGCACAGACTGCAGCTAGAGAGGATGGCCAGGAGGGAGATGGTGTCAGGAGGAGGGTGAGGCATGCTGACCACTCCCCCCACCAAATAATTGTTGCGTCTATAAGCACTCTAGTAATGATTCCACGAGGTAAGGTATTGTACTTGAACTGTGGTGACCTTAGTCCATTTATTACAGCTCTTGAGTGAGGGTACAGCATGGTGGGCTTCCTTTTATACCTGGCTACCTATCGTGTACAGGTGACCCCTAGGTCTCCACCAGTTGCACCCTCTGGTGGTACAAGCATAGTATATACAGTGTGAAGGTACATCCAGTAGTCTTATGTAACTGTACATTGAGTGTACAGGTATACTTATGTTATACATACACAACAATAATGGGCCAGGAGCCTTGCCAGAAACAGCCTCCAGAGGCGCCCGACAATCAGCAGGACCAGGGAGTTGGGCATCATCCAGCTGCGAGGGGAGGTGGCCCATGCAGAGGTGGGGGAAGGAGGCCCTACCCTCAAAGGGTCTACAGACCTCAGTTCTCCTTCCTCCAGCTCAGTGATGAGCAATGCCTGCGAAGGCTAAGATTTAGGAAAGTCGTACTCAGGGAGCTCTGCACTGTCCTGCGCGAAGATCTCCAGCCTTACACAACGCTGAGGACTGCCCTGAGCGTAGAAACCAAGGTCACCATCGCATTGAATTTTTATGCCACAGGGTCTTTCCAGTCTGCAACTGCAGACATTGGCAACATCTCGCAATTCTCCGCACATCGGTGTATCCGGCAGGCCACCGATGCACTCTACAGGAGAAGGGTGCAGTACATCTCCTTCCCGATGACAAGGGACAAACAGGTGGAGCAATTGGCCAGATTTGCCCAAATTGCAGGGTTCCCGAGGGTGCAGGGTGCGATAGACTGCACACACGTTGGGCTGAAGGTGCCACAACATCACCCAGAGATCTTTGTGAACCACAAGGGGTTCCACTCGCTGAATGTGCAGCTTGTGTGTGACCACCAGCACCTGACCCTGGCAGTTAATGCGAGGTAACCGGGAAGCAGCCATATTCATTCTGCGTCAGACCTGTGTGCCCATCCTCTTCACAGGCCCAAATCAGAATTGTGGTTGGCTGCTTGGGGACAAGGGATACCCACTGTCTTCTTGGCTGCTCACTCCACTGCGGATCCCCAGGGCAGTGCCAGAGCATTCATACAATGACCCTCATGGCACCAGGTCCATCATCGAGCACGGCATAGGCATCCTTAAGCAGAGGTTCCGGTGCCTGGACCGATCTAGTGGAGCCCTGCAGTACTCTCCTCAACGGGTCTCCATAATCATCATAGTCTGCTGCATGCTGCACAACCTGGCCATCATGAGGGGACAGCCGCTGGAGGTCGAGCGAGCAGTACCACATGAGGAGGAGGATGATGATCCCCGTCGCAACCCTGGAAGGGCGGTGCAGCTGCGTCTCATAGCTGCTCGCTTCAGATAATACCATCTACACATGACCCTTCAGGTCCCACTTTCAATGAGTGCCTTCATGCACAATTGCCCACTCCCAAATGAAATACCTGATCAGATACAAGTGCCAAAAATAAAGATTTATCAAAATATTCAATTCAGTGCAAAAACACAACATAAACAAAAAGACTACCAACACCAATAATCATGTCTTACCCCTGTGCATGTCCTTATAACATCTCTTACCCATGCCTACCTTCACACTACGCCCAAGTGTCTCCCCTGTGGCTGCATCATGGCTCTGGGAAGGCTGTTGTGGTTGTTGTGTGGGAGCTACAGCTGTCCTTCTAGGACACCCTCAAACACCTTTAGGCCTGGAAGGGCCGGGTGCAGACTGGCCAGCACCCTCGTGGGAGGGATCAGTCTGACTTGGCTCGGGTGGAACCAAGCGTGGAGGCATTGGCGGAGTGGGAGAGGTCTGGGGACAGGAATACTGTGATCCTAAGAGAGCACATCATCAGGATCCTGATCCGAGGAGCCCGTGTCACTCACTGGGGGCAGCACATTACCACCAGCACCAAGCTGAGGGAGGTCAGGTCAGGTCGGTGCGGTCCCCCGCAGCCCGTGTTGGACCCAGCTGCGATTGCAACACTGAGGTGTCTGGTGGCATTGAGCTGAGACTGCATGAGAGCAGCCACAGTCTCAAATGCACCAGAGATGGCAGCAGTTTCATGCTCCATGGCAGCACTATGACGCTCCGTGGCCTGTTGCCAAAGAGAGCACAGGAGCATTCAGAGCTTCCAGGGCCGCGGCCATTCTCTACATTCCAGCACCGACGCCATCGTTCCCTCGCGCCTGTGTCGAAATGACAGCTGCCACATACCTGCAGGTTGCGGCATAACAGGTGGATCCACACGGGCACTCTGGGAGTCCACCATCGCCTGCACACTGGCAATGATGGGCTACATGGTGTGTGCAGAGCGGTCGACTATGTGGGAGGTGAACTCCTCTGCACTCCTGACCACTTCTGACAGGCTCTCTGGCATCTTTGTCATTGCCCCCAACATCTGGGAATGCCTGGCCTCCACCCTTCTTTCGTTAAGCCGCTACATCGATGGCATAGTCTGAGTCTTCCTCGGCAGAACTCCGGTACGGACTCGCCCCCCCCCCCCCCTCCGAGAGGTGGCACCTGAGGTTGCCTAGCCCCGTCACCTTGCTGAAGCCCACTAGGTCCCAGTGCAGCACCCAGTGCCGCCCCACCTACCATGTCAATTACTTTGGATCGGGCACTCCCACCAGTATCTGACGTGCTTTTGCCATCAATGTCCTCCTCCTCTTCCTCATCAATTGTCTGGATGAGCCGGGGAGTGCTAAGAATGATCTCTTCATTATTTGAGGCCTCAATGTCATCATCAGTGCTTGAGGAGATTGAAGGGCTTCTGTCCACACGCCTGTGCTTCAGGCCTGCAGCTGGTCTCATCGGTGGTGTGTCCGTTTGTGCTATGCTGCCACTCGGTGTTTCATCTGCAAGAATAAACGGGAGAAGGGTTGCCGTGAGGGGAAGGTGGGGGATTGACTCACCGAGCATGCAACTAGCACACTTTTGGACAGAAAAGCACAGTAGGTGCTGGCACATTCAAATAGCGAGCACATTCAAAGACGGCCTCACTTACCAACGCTGCCCACATCAGCGTCGCCAGTTCCGCTGCCCACGGGATGGGGGGGGGTGGGGGCATGTCATCTGCAAGCATAAATGGGAGAAAGGCTGCCGTGAGGGGGAGGTGGAGGATAAAGGCATGGAGGATGCAACTAGCAGACTTCCATGAAGGAAATGCTGGCGCATTGAAGGAGAGAGCATTAAAGGAGGGCCTTCACTTACTCACATCGGCGTCAGCACGACCGTCGGTCACAGGGAATGCAGCTTGGCCACCGACCAACATCTGAGCCCTCTCTTGCAGAGGTGGGAGGACCTGCGTGTCTGCATCGCCACCCCCGATCATCCTTTTCTCGCCTCTATTGTGATCCAGTTTAGCCTGCAAAAGAAAGATCGGTTGGTGAGTATGACTTGTGATGATGCATCAGAAATGAGTGCACAAATGTTTGTCTGTGACATGCAGCTGAAAGTATGAGATGAAAGGGAGACTCCATTGCGAGAACACACACGTATATGTATAGAGGCGTGAACAATGAAATGCTGCTTGAGTGACTAAATAGTGAGTATGGGAAATAAGAGCATGTTGAAGGAGAGTGTCGCAAATGCAAGGTCAGCAGTTGGTGGAAGAGGTACTCACTTTCAGAAGCAGATGATGTCATGGAATCTCTTCCTGCATTGCACTGGCGCCCTCTGATATATGGAGGTGTCTGGCACCTCTGTGCTATCTCATTCCAGGCATTATTTATGACCTGTCTGCTTGGTCTCCCCACATCTAGAAACATTACTGGCTGTCTACCCTCCACATCTTGAGCTCCACATCTGTAAACCTATTCACCCTTCTTCCTCATCTCATGCCAGCCATCCTTCAATCCAACTCCTTCCCCCCTCAGGGCCTAGCTGCAAACACTGGCCTTTAAAAAGGCCAGGGAGCAACTGGCTATTAGAAACACTTAGCTGCATGCTGAATTTCTCTGTGGGAATTCCACTCCAATTAAGACAGCTTCACTGCTGAAAAATGCACTTTGGAAGGGTTCCTTAGCGCTGGAATCTATTTTTTGAACTTTGGAGCTGAATATGGATCAGTAATGGCCCCAAAATGTCAGGAGGAGCATCAAGTTTCCAGCGGTGCTGAATTTCGGCCCCAGCATCCTTTGTCATTATAGTTGAATCTTTGGATAAAAACTGAAAATGGGAAAAATTGTGCACTCTCTGTCACGGTCTCTCAAAAACTCTACTGTGACTCCAAGCTTTTCTGTGTTTAGGTACGCAGGGAATGATACGTACTGCACATCATTTTAATTTGCGCTCTATTCAATTTATTGAAAGTCGAGATAATTTGTGCTGCTTTATAAATGGAACCTCAGTCGTTATTGGATAAGATTTGCTGCAGTTTCCCTCAGAATATTTATTGTGTCACTATGACCCAATTGGTCCAACCAGTTAGGAATTGTTTCATTTGCAAGTACTGAAAAGTGCTTTTCTGGTGGAGCTAAAATTTGGCTTGAAGAGCATGGAAGGATTTGATGGCTCCAATATTAATGAGTTGTGAGAGCTTTTTAAAGCTCTTATTGTGTTAGGATTGATGCCATCTCCAGGGCTGTTGGTGGGTTGTTAATGTTGTACTATATGGGTAATGCAGCAGACAGCCCGCCCTGGTAAAGACCCAGATCGTTGGTGTAAGCAGACAGGATAGGGACCTTTAGTTACAGAGACACAAGGGAGGTGTATGAACAGAAGGGATTGGCAGCATTCTTGTTTTATCAGGAGTGGTCTGGTTGGACTATTGTCCATGACATAAGAACATAAGAACATAAGAAATAGGAGCAGGAGTAAGCCCTATGACCCCTCGAGCCTGCTCCATTATTCATCAGAACATAAGAATTTGGAGCAGGAGTAGGCCATTTGACCCCTCGAGCCTGCTCCGCCATTTAATAAGATCATGGCTGATCTGATCTTGGACTCACCTCTAGTATTGAGGGAGTGCAGCGAAGGTTCACCAGACTGATTCCAGGGATGGCTGGGCTGTCATATAAGGAGAGGTTGGATCAACTGGGCCTTTATTCACTGGAGTTTAGAAGGATGAGAGGGGATCTCAGAGAAACATATAAGATTCTGACGGGACTGGACAGGTTAGATGCGGGAAGAATGTTCCCGATGTTGGGGAAGTCCAGAACCAGGGGACATAGTCTTAGAATAAGGGGTAGGCCATTTAGGACTGAGATGAGGAGAAACTTCTTCACTCAGAGAGTTGTTAACCTATGGAATTCCCTGCCGCAGAGAGTTGTTGATGCCAGTTCATTGGATATATTCAAGAGGGAGTTAGATATGGCCCTTATGGCTAAGGGGATCAAGGAGTATGGAGAGAAAGCAGGAAAGGGGTACTGAGGGAATGATCAGCCATGATCTTATTGAATGGCGGTGCAGACTCGAAGAGCCGAATGGCCTACTCCTGCACCTATTTTCTATGTTTCTATGTTTCCCTGCCCGCTCCCCATAACCCTTCGCTCCCTTATCGCTCAAAAATCTGTCTATCTCCATCTTAAATATGTTCAATGACCCAGCCTCCACAACTCTCTGGGGCAGAGAATTCCACATATTAACGCCTCGCTGAGAGAAGAAATTCCTCCTCATCTCAGTTCTAAATGGGCGACCCCTTATTCTTAAACTATGACCTCTAGTTCTGGATTCCCCCACAAGTGGAAACATCCTTTCTGCATCCACCTTGTCCAGCTTCCTCAGTATGTTTCAGTAAGATCACCTCTTATTCTTCTAAACTCTAATGAGTATAGGGCCCAAGCTGCTCAAACTTTCTTCATACATCAACCTCCTCACCTCCGGAATCAACCTAGTGAACCTTCTCTGAACTGCCTCCAATGCAAGTATCCTTCCTTAAATAAGGAGACCAAAACTGTATGTAGGTGTGGCCTCACCAATACCCTGTACAATTGTAGCAGGACTTCTCTGCTTTTATACTCCACCCCCTTACAATAAAGGCCAACATTGCATTTGCCTTCCTGATTACTTGCTGTACCTAAATACTAACTTTTTGTGTTTGATGCACAAGGACCCCCAGGTCCCTCTCTACTGCAGCATTTTGTAGTTTCTCTCCATTTAAATAATAATTTGCTTTTTTATTTTTCCTGCCAAAATGGATAACCTCACACTTTCCCACATTATACTCCATCTGCCAAATGTTTTCCCACTCAGTTAGCCTGTCTATATCCCTTTGCAGATTTTTTGTGTTCTCCTCACAATTTTCCCACCCATCTTTGTATCTTCAGCAAACTTGGCTACATTACACTAGGTCCCTTCATCCAAGCCATTAATATAGATTGCAAATAGTTGAGGCCCCAGCACCGATCCCTGTGATACCCCACTAGTTACCGTTTGCCAACCAGAAAATGACCCATTTATCCCTACTCTCTGTTTTCTGTTAGTTGGCCAATCCGCTATCCATGCTAATATATTAGCCCCAACCCTGTGAGCTTTTATCTTGTGCAGTAACCTTTTATGTGGCACCTTATTGAATGCCTTCTGGAAATGCAAATACACCACATCCACTGGTTCCCCCTTATTCACCCTGCTCGTTACATCCTCAAAGAACTCCAGCAAATTTGTCAAACATGATTTCCCTTTCATAAAACCATGCTGACTCTGTTTGACTGTATTATGCTTTTCCAAATGTCCTGCTGCTGCTTCCTCAATAATGGATTCCAGCATTTTACCAATGACAGACGTTAGGCAAACTGGTCTATAGTTTCCTGCTTTCTGTCTTCCTCCTTTTTTAAATAGGTGCGTTTCATTTACGGTTTTCCAATCCGCTGGGACCTCTCCAGAATCCAGCGAATTTTGATAGATTACAATCAAGGCATCCACTATCTCTGCAGGCACCTCTTTTAAGACCCTAGGATGCAGGCCATCAGATCCAAGGGACTTGTCCACCTTTAGTCCCATTATTTTACCGAGTACTTTTTCTTTAATGATAATGATTGTTTTAATTCCTCCCTCCCTATAACCCCTTGATTATCTATAATTGGGATGTTTTTAGTGTCTTTTACCGTGAAGACTGATAGAAAATATTTGTTCAAAGTCTCCGCCATTTCCCTGTTCTCCATTATTAATTCCTCAGTCTCACCCTTTAAGGGACCTCCTGCTGCAGCTCCAGGAAGAGGAGAAATCTCCATTAAATTGGGCAAAAAAATCTGAAGATTTAAAAAAAAAACTTGAACTGATGATGTTATGTCTGTAATGTACCTATGAATGACTCCATGAGGCAATGTGTTGTACTCAAACTGTAGTGACCTTGGTCCTTTATTCATAACTCCAGAGTGAGGCAGCCACTGGTGGCTACCCTTTTATACAGCCCCTGCCACCAGGGCAGGAAACCTCAGTCTCCACCCGTTGCACCCTCTAGTGGTGCCAGCATAGTATATACACAGTGTAAACCTTATTGATAATACATCAGGTAAACAAGTCTCCATGTTATGCAACTGTACAGTGACTACACAGAGAGTATATCTATAGTCTGCATATATAACAAAAGACTTCCCGTGAGCCATGGCCTCTTCTGGTCCAGATATGGGGCAGAAGAGAGGGGCAAATGGCCGCTCCTTGGCCATTTAAGGAAGCAGAGGGAAATGGGGCAGGGGGGCCTACTGCTGGACTCCATCCTTTCAGAGCACTGCCAACAAGATCATGGCTGATCATCGACCTCACCTCCACTTTCCCGCCCGATCTCCACATCCCTTGATAACCCTAGACTCCAAAAATCTATCTATCTCAGCCTTGAATATATTCAGAGACCCAGCATTCACAGCCCACTAGGGCAGAGAATTCCAAAGACTCAAAACTCTCCGAGTGAAGAAATTCCTCCTCATCTCTCTCTTAAATGGCCTATCCCTTATCCTGAGACTGTGCCCCCTAGTTCTTGACACCCCAGCCAGGGGAAACAACCTTTCAGCATCTATCCTGTCAATCCCCAACACGCATTTTCCTCCCCTATACTA
Organism: Pristiophorus japonicus; assembly: GCF_044704955.1. Classification (NCBI taxonomy): domain Eukaryota; kingdom Metazoa; phylum Chordata; class Chondrichthyes; family Pristiophoridae; genus Pristiophorus; species Pristiophorus japonicus. The sequence continues at coordinate 25,036,577 of NC_091994.1, forward strand.
CTCAAAATTTGGCGGTATAAATAAGGAAGCAGAAGGGCAATGGGACAGGGAAGCCCACTGCTGGATTCTAGCCTTTCAGAGTACTGCCAGATATATTCCTCCCCATCCCACAGCAAGAAACACATCCAGCCAACCGTTGGCACCCCACTGCATTTAAATAACGGTGATCGGGCAGGACCAGGGAGACTGAGGTATTGACAATCCCAGCTACTGACAGAAGAGGAGTGGTGGGAAGCTCGCTGACGTTTTTGGAGTGAGAGGGCCTAGGAGTGGCCAGTTGTCCCTCTCTTCTGCCCCATACCTGGACCAGAAGAGCCCATGGCTCATGGAAATTCTTCAGTTCAAATTTTTTTTTAAAGTCTTCACATTATTTTGCCCAATTTAATGGAGCCTCCTCCTCTTCCTGGTGCTGCAGCAGGTGTCCTGAGGTGCCATTGGGGTTTGTTCTCTACAAGTGTGGGCTCCCTCTGTGTGATGGATATACCATTGGGAGCCCATCCTGCACCTATAATGAGTTCAGACCCAGGAATGTGGGTCACGGTGGGATTGAGGCAGTGAGTTCCTCCCTAGCAGACCCCTGATGGTAAACATGCCTGGGTGGGAAGTCCAGCTCACTATCTGAACCTGTATTGTCTAGATATAGGGTGCGGTGGGAGTGGGGGCGGTGGGGGGGGGGGGCGGTGTCAGGGAATCCTCTTCTGTCTTAGAGTAGTCAGAGCTTTCTGATTGTACTTCTTGTCCTTCCAGATGAATCCGCCGATCTGTTTATCAAGGTCAGAGAAGAAAGCTCTGGAGATTTGGGCTAGAAGCATTTTGAATGGGCATTGGAGCCTGGGCATGTTGTGAAGATGCTCGAGGCCTAATTTTAACTTTGGCGATGGTGGGAAATGGGCGGTAGTGGACTGGCCACACGTTATACACTCTGTCAATGGAATGGAAAATCGGGCAGGGCGTACCATGGGCATCCGCTACCACACGTTTTCTGCCATTGTCAAAAGTTTATATCAGCTCTTTTTCTCCCCAGTAGGGATATTGGGAGAATCATTAATTGGGTCATATCCTCCCAGATAGCTTTGAGTACTCTTGGAAAGTGGCTTGATAGAATGCTACAAATTTTGGGTCTGCACTAGCTATCCTCTTGGGTTCAACATCACCGGTTTCCCCCCTAAGCAGATTCCATGTGCCCTACAATCAGGAATTTATCTTTACTACCCAATAACTAGTCATTCAGTGGTGTGACCCAGGGGTCATAACAATGAAACCCCTCATTGTGTGAACTGGAGATGATAATCTTCAATGTGTCCCCAAGTGTCTTTCTCCTATCTTCCAGAAGGTGGACTGATCAGCACTGTAATGAGATGAAGTCAATTTTAAATCAACAAACTAGTTTATTTTACACATAATATATGAACACACAGTATAACATTTGTAATGAATTTCAATCTACTTCATAACATTCCTTATAAAATAGTAACTAACAAAGCATTCCACTCTGCCCGTTAGTGGGTTAAATTCTTATTAACTTTGCCATTCTCTGAGGTTTGTCACCTCTAAACGTAGGAAGAAAATTTTTTCCCTCTACAACGGTTCCAATCCAAATTTCTTCTGACGTGTTGTAGATAGTCAGGAAGCAAAAAACATAGAAACATAGAAAATAGGTGCAGGAGTAGGCCATTCGGCCCTTCGAGCCTGTACCACCATTCAATAAGATCATGGCTGATCATTCCCTCAGTACCCCTTTCCTGCTTTCTCTCCATACCCCTTGATCTCTTTAGCCGTCAGAGCCATATCTAACTCCCTCTTGAATATATCCAATGAACTGGCATCAACAACTCTCTGCGGTAGGTAATTCCACAGGTTAACAACTTTCTGAGTGAAGAAGTTTCTCCTCATCTCAGTCCTAAATGGCCTACCCCTTATCCTAAGACTGTGTACCCTGGCTCTGCACTTCCCCATCATCGAGACCATTCTTCCTGCATCTAACCTGACCAGTCCCATCAGAATCTTGTAAGTTTCTATGAGATCCCCTGACTTTGATTCTACTCCAGCTCTCTTGTTGGAGATTGGCCCGTTCAACTGCCAGTCAAACCTGCTACAGGTACCCATAACTGCAATTGTGTGGAAATGACTGGAATGTATTCATAAACACTATGGTCCCAAGCTGATGTGACATGCAAGAAATGCCATTTCTGCTTTGCTGAATCAAATCTCATTCCCAGAAGCCTGTGTGTGTTGTATGATTTAATCCCTTGTAAACTGAATAGAATTTAATGTTGTCATCGTAATACAACTTAATCCAAAATCCCACCTAGTCAAAAATCTTGAAATGTGACATTGGTGTTCATGAACTATATTAGCTTTTGAGGTATTTGACAACTGCAAGGAGCCATCTGAAGGTTAACGGGTTACATTTTTAAAAGGAGTAACTGCTGTTTGGCTTTAATGTAGAATTACCTGTTGGAGCAGCTTGTGCTTAAGCACAATCAATCTTCATTAATCTTTGCAACCTTGATATTTCCCCTGATATTCTTTGAGCTCTTGTTTCCTGGTGCGGTGACAGATTGGGAAGCTCCAGTGTTTTATAACTCTCACGTGTTTGGGTTTGCAGAATATTTGTGGCACAATCACACAGTAAGTTCATCAGACCATTTATTTTAAGTTCGCAGTCTAAAAATAAGTATTTAAAAAAATTGTAAACTTAAACACATAACAGAAAAGTCATGAATAGAAAGTTGAATGGATTTCATAATATGGGTCTTAATTGGTATGTAAAGCCAATCTCACCTGAAACATAGAGGCTTATTTTCTTGCCCCTGGTGCTCCGTGAATACAGGAAAATTGGGCAGTGAGGAGTGCAAGCCCCGACAGGAGCCCACCCACTTTTCTTCCATTTACATAAATGTACCAAAAATTGGACAGGCTAGGTTAGGGTCATGTGCTCCTTCCTGTCCGATTATCTTGTATTTTCTCTGCCCAGGCGATCCAATTGCTCCAGGCACAGTAGCAGGAAAATCTGCCCCATAAACCATATTGCACAGACATCCGTTGTGTATCCTTTATGCGATCAAGGAGTGGGACAATTGGGAATTCTGTTATTGTTAATGTTTGAGGCATTGGCTGTTTAATTTAATCAAGAAGTGAAAAAGCTTTAATTTAGAATTCCCTGGTTAGAGCAGTTAGTGCTTACAAGACAACTAGTAATTATTCCATCTGTAATCAAGAGACTCCCAGTTTGTCCTCTGCCTCATGCTCCTGATGTAATTACACAGATCAAGCCAAGGATGATCTAAGTGGTTCCAAGGTCGCCAAAGAAAATATCAGTGCTTAAGTTGCTCCTTGCCATGTTGTACTGCAGTATAATAATTGCAAGTACAACTATTAAAAATGCAACACAGAGGTGAGGAGAGAACCTAATAACACTTCAGGCTATTAACAGCTTTTCATTAGGTCACAGTAAAGCTACGTCACTCTTCACTAATGTGCGATCAAAGTGCAACATGCTTTTAGACCCATGTTACAAATGAAACAGAGTAAAGCCTTCAGAATCACTTCATTTTAATTGCTTCCTGGCACATTGAGGTGGCCAATTTCTCTAAACCTTGTATATAGTTAGGGAACACACCAGTTCACATTGTTATTTTATAGAAAGACAGAATTTATATAGTATCTTTCATATCCTCAAGACATCTATTAAGAACTTTGTAGCCACAAACGTCTGCTTAGGGTAGGAGCTCACGGCCTGGATTGGGTTTGATCTGCTAACTCCGAGGTGAGTGCTACCACTGAGCTTTATATGTGACCTATTTTATTTCAAATATCTACTCAATTATAACAAATAGAAAGTAATAACAGTATGAAACAGTTTACATGTTGGAAAATCTTCCCTTAAAAGTAACGGTCCGGGAAGTATTTGTACAGCAGACAGTTCCTACCAATGTTTTGCTGTGAGTTCCTGTTACAAGTGAATACTCTTGACAAGTAAAGGAAACATGTTTTGTTAACAGGACCTGCTTATTATCTCTCAGTCCGGATGTATACATTTCTGTTTATCCTGACTAATTTCATGCAACAAGATTTCACTGTATTTCTAAGGCCTTCTGCTGTTCAGAAATAGCAATAATAATGAAGAATTATTTTTGAGAATGTTATATAAGAACATGTATAATTGTGAATTTACTACAGTCAGACATATTGTTGTACTATTTATTCATTTAACCCTTTCCCTTTTTGACATAACATGATAATATATCATAGATTAATGTAGCTAAATTATTCAAAATTAACATGAATTCAATATACTTCACCTTTCTTATACCTAACATTGGTCATTTTAGCATGTTGCCAGCTAGCCAGCCATTTACAGCATTCAACCACTTAATCTAGGAATAGATGTGTGGAAATGCAACCATGCAACTGGATAGGCAAGTATGAATATTCAGTTAAATACAGTACTGTAGTCAATACCAGAACTCAAGTTGGTTGTTCTTACTCGTTGTGTAACATATCTCCAGCTTTCTTTAATAGGTTGTTTACCTCCTTTCAGGGTATTTGGTTTCTTGGAATTACTGGTCAAAATATTGAGCCCTGTTTCACCGCTTCTTGAGCATGAAATAGGGCCAAAAAGGTCCAATTTTGCAGGACCATGTCTCATTCACCAAGGGAGCCTGAAATATGTCTAATGCCATATTTGGCTTGGGTGATTTTCAGGAGCTTCTGGCAGCCACCTTAAACAAGTATTAGGACCTTTGTATGTGCAGGCTCCACTCACTTTCTCCAGTTCCTCAGCAGCTAAACCAGTGACCCTTAAAGGGGCCTTTGGAGGTCACCAACAGAAAGGCAAGTATTTTCCTTTCAAACTTGGTTTAATGTGGAGTCAGGAGGCGTCGAAGTGTGTCGCAGCCAGCCCAAACTGATTCAGAGGAAGCCGGTGAGCTAGTTCTAGAGGTCTGACAGATGCCCGCAGCTCACTGGAATTATTCAGGTGAGCCTGAGATCTCAGCTTCTGAACTCCAGATTTTGACCCGGGCTGACCATTTCAAGCCCAAAAAGGACAGAAACAAATTTCTCTTCCACTTTTAAATCTACTTTTTACTTCTGCTTTTTCTCATTATCATTTAATTTATCCGACAGCTCAATGCCCTAAATTCGGCTGGCAAATAGATGTATGAGAATAAAAGTGCTCCATGGGAAAAATTAATCCTGGTAATATAGCTGTGTAGTATTATTGTTTGTGTTTTATTTAAATGGTTTACTCATTCATGAAAACAATGAACAAAGAGACAAAATAATTTGATGTGTTATTATATGGAAGATTACAAAAGCAAATTTTGTTTAAATCCAAATATAAACTTCTTGTTGATTACTAGGCGCATTTTGTTGATAATGAAAGAAGGGAAGAAAGACTTGGATTTATTTAGTGCCTTTCATGACCACCGGATGTCTCAAAGCACTTTACAGCCAATGAAGTACTTTTGGAGTGTAGTCGCTGTTGTAATGCAGGAAACGCGGCAGCCAATTTGCACACAGCAAGCTCCCACAAACAGCAGTGTGATAATGACCAGATAATCTGTTTTTGTTATGTTGATTGAGGGATGAATATTGGCCAGGACACTGGGGATAACTCCCCTGCTCTTCTTCAAAATAGTGCCATGGGATCTTTTACGTCCACCTGAGAGAGCTGACAGGGCCTCAATTTAACATCTCATCTGAAAGACGACACCTCCGGCAGTGCAGCATTTTCCTCACAGAATTAACGCCGAGACTCAATAACAACGCCCGGCGACTGTTTTTTGTCGTAAAGAGCATATTTACCCAAACTAGCGGCCATGGAGATTGCCCACTGTCAATTTCACCACCTCGCACATATATCGCACGCTCAAAAAACCGCCCACAAAAAGTGGAACTAACCGGGATAGACGCCAATGGTGTGGCTGGCATTTGTTAAATCCCACTCTTACGTGAGGAGCTGATATCAGAAAGATTTGCCTGAAAGAGCGCTGATGTGAGTGACAATGTTGACACACTGCTGTGTGTGTGCAGCTCAGATATCAATGGTGCCCATCACCTTGGTGCCAGTTAAAGTTTACGTTGATTGATGTTAAGTTGTATTTAACCCTTTCACGGTAAGGAATCACCAGTGTGTAACAGTCCAGCTATCTGAGACAATGCGCAACAAGGTTATGTTCAATAACAAAAGTTTAATACCAACATTGGTCTGAAATCATAAGTAACACAGCCAATAACACCCAACCTCTGCCCACATCTCATTTTTTCCACCATTGACATAAATCACATGGTCAACATGTTCAGCAACACAGAATACAAAGGCAAAGCAGGAGCGTGGTCCCCAGCCCCCATACATTGCAACAAAATGCATACATCCAGATGGAGATATAACACAGCCATTATCTGCGCACCTCACTTTCCTTCCCCCCTCTCTTTCTTCTCCCCGGCTCTATCCCTTCTCCTCCTCGCTCCACAGTGAATGGCCGAGGAGCTCCTCAGGTGGTGCCTCATTGTGGGGGGGGGAATGAAGGCACATGTGTTGGTTGGACGGGTACAGGGGCGGGGGGTGCCGAGGGGGCAACATTCTCTGCTGCAAAAGCAGGATCTTGGTCCTTGCTCGCATCTGTCATTTGCAGTGGTGGTGCGGAACCTAGGGGTGAGTGCCGCGCTGTGGGACCACTGAGAGAACTGTGGCAGCAGTGTTCCTGGCTATCATATCCAGGGACTCTGCCACGCATGGAATGTACTTGGACATGGTGGCCAGGTGTCGGGATATGCCCCCCAAAGCTTCAATGAGCTGGTCACCAATGTCTACAGTCCTCCTGGACAACTGAACCATCCCTCCGCTGTCATGTCGCGCTCGTGGAACAGACCTGCCGCGTCCACGAGACCTCCGCGGGGTCGGCGCCATCCTGGAGACAAATGGGGTGCCCTGTGAAGAGGTGCTTGAGGCCGGCACCTCCAGAGTGGAAGTGGGAATGAACGGAGGACCAATAGATGGCCTTGGAGTGGAATGGGTTCTGGACATGGCGGTGGTGCAGGTTCTTCGAAGTCCGCGCTCTCATCCGTCAAGAACAGACCCAGCGGATTGACGGGCGAGAATCGGAGTTCCTCAGCACCAGATGTAGGATCGTCCGCTGTCTCCTGCCCCGAGCCCCCACCTTCTGGCCTCTGTGGCCTTGCCTGGGGCCGCACTGCTGGCTGAGCTGCAAAACACAAATGAGGTTATTAGAGGAGAAGGGGGTGCTAGGGTCACAAGGCGAGTCCAGCGCTACACACAGCATATGCACGACAAAAGCACCACCGCTATCAAAATCAGCACAAACATCACATTTCATGACCATCAACACATTGTGGATTGCAATGATTTTCATTAGGCCAGCATTATTTCTATGACACTTTTAGAGATCATCTATCATATATGATTGGTCGGATATGAATTGGTGTGGCATCTATTGACTTTACATCACGCAATGGTGTAAGCTTTACTCACGTGGCATCACTTCAGGATCTGCAGATGCTTCCATGGCTATCCAGGGGTGCTCCCCAAGAGTGCTAGCACTCACTCCTCCATGTCAGTGATGTCACTGGGGCCTGGCGGACCCCACCCATTCGCCTCTGCACAGACCTCATCGTCGATAGCTTCTTCTGTAAAAGGTGACAGGACGACATGGCATGAGATCATTGCGTGATATCATTGCTAGGTACTGTCACAGAGATTGATACAACACATAACCAACAGATGTAATCATGATTATTATGATTATTATCATTCTTTACCTAAAGACGTACACCGTGACCGCAGGCTTTGAGTAAAACATTCCCGGTAAAAGTGCAAGGCCTCACATCTGCTGATAGTCACTCATGACTGTTACAAATCAAATTATATAAATACATAAGTACATGTAAATCAATGTAATACTTATTCTTGCGGATCCCACAAGGTCGTTCCATAGTTTGCGGCATTGGTTGCCCTCACATACCTCGTTGGTCGCCGACGAGACCACCTCTGCTATCTCGGTCCATATCCTCTGATAAGCCTTTGGTGTCAAATAACCCCAGTGTGACTTGACCTCCTGCAGCAGGGAGGCATTTGCCTCATCTGAGAACCTCCTGGCTCTTTTGCGGCCTCCAATGTGCTCCTCTCCCACCTCACTGCTCTCTCCAGCATCAGTCTCCACAGCGTGCTGTGATGCCTCCTCCTCTCCCTCCATTATAGGGCAAATTTGGTCAAATATGTGGCTGTTAACAGCTACTTTTTGCTTGCCTACTTGCTGTGAAGCTCTAAAGTCTCCTTCCTTTCTCCCAAAGCAGCCACACCACACCCAGCCACACCTTCAGTCCCTCTGAGCTCCCTCTCTCTCTGTCTCCTCTTCTGCACATGTCATGGTGACCCTTGACCTCCTGAATCATGGGAATCGAGCGTTGCCATGCCATTGCTAAGGATGGCCACACTTTTCGGCAGAAGGTCAGAAAAATTTAACGCTACCACCCATTTGATATCGCTCATGGTAACGTCCATTTTCAAAAATGTAAAATAGGTATTTTGAGAATGGGCGAGAAGCCGGTGATTTGAAAAACCTTTTTTCCGCCCACGCCGGAAATAACGCCCATTTTTGGGCGATAAACTCAAAAGTGGAGGTTTTAGCCCATGGTCTAAGAAGGTGCTATTATATTCAAATCATACTCCATTTGTCTTCAAATCAAAATGTTTGTTCTTAACTAGAAAGGACCCAATGTATTTCATGTGATTGGGACACAAGACACAGCTAGTGCATACTAAAGCTGCAGAGAGCACACACTTGAACATGTTACAAACTCTAACTGTTTGAGCACAGTGAAAAGCACAGGACTGTAGTATTGGCTCTCCATTCGTGATACTCATTAAAAAGGAATTCGCCTTTTCACTTTTACCTAATTGATCAAATGTTACTGCATAATGTTAATTACTCTTAAACCACTTGCTTTTAACTAGATCAGTTGATAAAACAAACTACAATATACTTACTTTGTTTACAATGCAACTATTTATATCTACAGACATTTTAATGCTTCATCTGTTGACAATAGGTAAAAGAGTCCATTATTTTTCATACATATGTGGAAATGAGAAATACACATTTTGTAATACAAAGAAAGAAAATAAGACTTGGATTTATATCATCATCATCATAGGCAGTCCTTTGAAATCGAGGAAGACTTACTTCCACTCTAAAACTGATTTCTCAGGTGACTGTACAGTCCAATGCAGGAGTTACAATCTCTGTAACAGGTGGGGCAGACAGTGGGTTGGAGGAAAAGCTGGGTGGGGAGTCTGGTTTGCCGCACGCTCCTTCCGCTGTCTGCGCTTGGTTTCTGCATGTTCTCGGCGACGAGACTCGAGGTGCTCAATGCCTTTCCAGATGCTCTTCCTCCACTTTGGGAGGTCTTGGACCAGGGATTCCCAAGTGCCGGTGGGGATGTTACACTTTATGAAGGAGGTTTTGAGGGTGTCCTTGAAGCATTTCCTCTTCTCACCTGGGGCTCGCTTGCCGTGTAGGAGTTCTGAGTAGAGCACCTGCTTTGGGAGTCTCGTGCCGGGTACATGGACGATGTGGCCTGCCCAACGGAGCTGGTTGAGTGTGGTCAGTGCTTCGATGCTAGGGATGTTGGCCTGAGCGAGAACACTGACATTAGTGCATCTATCCACCCAGTGGATTTGCAGGATCTTGCGGAGGCAGCGCTGGTGGTACTACTCCAGCGCTTTGAGGTGTCTGCTGTAAATAGCCCACATCTCTGAGCCATATAGGAGGACGGGTATCACTATTGCCCTGTAGATCATAAGCTTGGTGCCAGATTTGAGGTCCTGGTCTTCAAACACTCTTTTCCTCAGGCGACCGAAGGCTGCGCTGACGCACTGGAGGCAGTGTTGGATCTCGTCATCGATGTCTGCCCTTGCTGATAGTAGACTGCTGAGATATGGAAAATGGTCCACGTTGCCAAGGCCGAGCCATGGATTTTGATTACTGGGGGGGGGGTCAGGTTGGTGGAGGATCTTTGTATTACAGATGTTCAGCATAAGGCTCATGCTTTTGTATGCCTTGGTGAAGGTGTTGACGATGGCTTTGAGTTCGGTCTCGGAGTATGAACTGAAGCAAACGTCATCCCCATACTGTAGTTTGATGACAGAGGATGGGACGAGCTTGGATCTAGCCTGGAGGTGATGTAGGTTGAACAGGTTTCCATTGGTTCGATAATTTAGTTCCATTCTAGCGGGGAGCTTGTTGATAGTGAGATGGAGCATTGCAGCAAGAAAGATCGAGAAGAGCGTTGGTGCGATGACGCAGCCCTGCTTGACCCCGGTCCGACGTGGATTGGGTCTGTGGTCAGGATCACAACTTGCATGTCATCGTGGAGCAGGCGGAGGATGGTGACAAACTTTTGGGGGCAGCCGAAACGGAGGAAGATGCTCCATAGTCCCTCACAGTTGACAATGTCAAAGGCCTTTGTGAGGTCAAAGAAGGCCATGTACAAGGGTTGGTGCTGTTCCCTGCATTTCTCTTGTAGTTGTCGTGCGGTGAAGATCACATCCGTTGTACCCCATTAGTGGACGGAATCCGCATTGTGACTCTGGGAGGAGCTATTCAGTCACAGGGAGAAGACGGTTGAGGAGGATTCTCGCGATGACTTTCCCTGTGGCCGACAGCAGGGAGATTCCTCTGTAGTTGCCACAGTCGGACTTGTCCCCTTTTTTGAAGATGGTCACGATTATGTCATCTCTGAGATTTCCTGGCATGCTCTCCTCCTTCCAGATAAGAGAGATGAGTTCATGCATTTTTGCCAATAGTGCTTCTCTGCCATACTTTAGTGCCTCATTATATAACACTTTCATGACCACCGGACGTCTCAAAGCGCTTTACAGTCGATGAAGTTCTTTTGGAGTGTAGTCACTGGTGTAATGTAAGAAACAATAATATCAGTCTGTGCTAATGAACTGGCTATAGTATGAATGTCAGGGAGTGGGGCCATTGAACAACTGGACAATTGTGGAGTCACACTTCGTTGACATCAAGAATTGTACAAAAATGTTTTAAATGTCCACTGGGATCCACAGCAGACGACGCCAAACTGACAAAAAAATTCTTTGTACAATCTTTGTGTCTTTACTTTTGGTGACGCAGAGCTGACATAAGGAAAATGTCATCATGTATGTGATGTGATGGTGCAGGTCTTTTGAAATGATGACCTCTGACCCCCGTTTCACTAGCATCACGTGACAACACAAATTTATCACAGAACCACGGAGAGCTGAAAGCAGCCATGTGACGGAGCAAAATCTTTCAAAAACAAACCCTGCAGCCCTTAATATCTTAATTTTTCTGAAACAATATAAGAAAATTCAATATTAGCTCAGCAGGAAATCCTACTTTGACAGTGACATGTTGATTCAATGTTGTTACATTGTATTTGTAAACTTTAAAAATAGATTAAAGGTCAGATTTTGGGTTTCAAAGGAATTTAACGTTGATAAAGAGGTCAGTTTTTAAAGGAATCGGGACAAAAATATTACTTTAGTGCCTGACAGATGTATCATTGTATGATGTACGGAGCAATATTTGACTGTGTCTGCTGTTATAGTTTGAAGCAATACGTTGTATATTAGAATGTGTTTTAAATGATTAGTGGCTGTTGGTGGGTCCTACCTGATGACATCACAGATGGTATGCCATGACCTTTGCTCCCAGATCAATGGCTTTGATTTCCCCGTGACCTGAAAGCTCTTGGCTCTTCTGATCTCAGATTGACCCCTCTCTCAACCGCCAATGATAAAAGTCTCTCTTATGCTCTTTCACCTGACAAATGGGTTATAAATCTTTGAACCGATGCTGTTGGAAAAAGTTAGCATTTTAGAATTACAGGCATAAAAAATATGAAAATAAGTTACAGGGGTTATTGATTTGATCAATTATTTTTGCATACGAATTTCTGAAGTGAGAAAGATCAAGATTTAATCGTTACCTTTTCTTCACTGGTACAGAAGAAATATTTCTGCTACCAACGTTCTCATCTCATTGCAGCTTCCTATGCCCAGGATTGTGTGTGCCCTCATCTGGGGATATGGAAATATTGAGGCGGGCGGGGGGCAGGGGCGATGGTAAGTGATAGAATCAGGCTGCGAGTGCAAAGCCTTTTTCCCCAGCCTAAAGCAGAAATGTATGATAGATGTGTAATCATTGCTACCAAATCTAGCATTGAAACATATTAATAATACAAGGCCAGGATTACCATACTGATATTACCTTTCTAAAATCCAGTCATTTAAATAAAACCGTTCTATGTTGAAGCTCCCACTGTCGCATCTGTGCGTCCACTGAGCAATTAAGGGCTTGATATACTGAAGTCGGCACCCCTAATGTAACTGCTGGCAACGAGCAACATTTTTAATATGGAGAGATTTTCAATGGGTCTACAATGGCACTGAAATAATGATGGGTTCTGAAGCATCCTAAGAATAACCGTTGTACTGTAGAACAGCACCCTGCTTAAAATTCAGTCGCTATGGCATTTATCTATCGTAAGTTCCACTGTGAGCAATTGATCTGAGGAGCCTGCAGACAGAACTCAGTATTGAAAAGGTCATCACTTTGTTTTGTTGATTCATCATTTTTACCGTCAGTAATGTAAAATAGTAAAGTCGATGACAGGAAACTTTATTTTCCTCCCGTTTTCTCTTCTCTCCTCTGGAAAATGACTTACACTGCCACGGTCGCTGGCATTCCTTCACTACTTCATCCAGATAGCCATTCAGATTTGGCGAGCTATTTGACCATGGGGGTCAGTGTAGCTGAGCCCATTCCTATCCTCACCCAGCATCTGTGCCCATCCACGATACAGGAGGGGAAATTGGATTTCAATTAGGACTGGGAACTTGAGCTGATTATTCCCTCTACTTATTCCAATGACGTGAGGCCAATTGTGGTGTCCCCTCCTCAACTGCCCTGGCCTTCACATCAAGGATGTAACTGGGAACTGCTGTGTATCTGTAAAGCATGTAGTCCCATGTTCCACCACCAGGGAGCGCATCCCCTGAAGTCCCAAGGGATCCCAGCATCCGTTGAGAGCACTGTATATAAGCCAGCCCCTAAAGCCTGTTCCTCAATCTGGAGTGTCTTAATAAAGACTAAGGTCAGTGTTACTTTAGCCTCCCTGTGTGCAGTCTCATCTGTGTTAGGAACACAATAACTGGCGATGAGTATACGGATCCAACGCAAAGATGCAGCAAACTGTGGGCATCCTGGAGAAGTTCTCAGAGTGTGAGGACTGGGAAGCCTATGTTGAATGGCTAGACCAGTACTTTGTAGCCAACGAGCTGGACGGAGAAGGAAGCACTGCAAAAAGGAGAGCGGTCCTCCTCACAGTCTGCGGGGCACCGACCTACAGCCTCATGAAGAATCTTCTGGCTCCGGTGAAACCCACAGATAAGTCGTATGAGGAGTTGTGTACACTGGTTCGGGAGCATCTTAACCTGAGGGAGAGCATGCTGATGGCGAGGTATCAGTTCTACATGTGCCAGTGATCTGAAGGTCAGGAAGTTGCGAGCTACGTCTCCAATCTAAGGCGACTTGCAGGACAATGTGAGTTTGATGGCGACCTGGAGCAGATGCTCAGAGACTTTTTTGTACTGGGCATTGGCCACGAGACCATCCTACGAAAACTTTTGACTGTAGAGACACCGACCCTCAGTAAAGCCATTGCGATAGCCAGTGTCCACCAATGATAACACCAAACAAATCTCTCAGCACACAAGTGCTAGCAATGTTCATAAATTAACTGGAACTGTGTTTGCGAGCAGAAATGTACAGGGCAGAAACCAGGAGTCTGCAACTGCCAGCAGGGCTCAGGTGACCCAGAAGACTCAGAATCCACAACAAAGGATGAATGCAAGGTAATTCACACCTTGTTGGCATTGTGGAGGCTTCCATTCAGCCTATTCATGCCGCTTCAAAGGGTATGTTTGCAAGAGCTGTGAACAATGGGGCACCTCCAATGAGCTTGCAGACGAGCTGCAAGCTCTGCTAAACCTGCTAACCACCACGTGACAGAGGAAGATTGGTCCATGGTGTATCAAAGCAATTTCGAGTCTCAGAGAGAGGAGGCAGATGCTGAAGTATACGGGGTGCACACATTTTCGACGAAATGTCCACCTATAATGCTAAATGTAAAATTGAATGGCTTACCCGTAGCCATGGAACTGGACACTGGTGCTAGCCAATCCATCATGAGTAACAAGGTGTTTAAGAGAGTGTGGTGTAACAAGGCACTCAGACCAGCCCTGAGCCCCATCCACACGAAACTGAGAATGTACACCAAAGAGCTCATCACTGTCCTGAACAGCGCCATGGTCAAGGTCATCTACGAGGGCACAGTGCACGAACTGCCACTCTGGATTGTCCCAGGCAATGGCCCAACACTGCTTGGAAGGAGCTGGCTGGGCAAAATCCGCTGGAACTAGGATGACATCCGAGTGCTATCACATGTCGATGAGGCCTCATGTACCCAGGTTCTTAACAAATTTCCTTCCCTTTTTGAGCCAGGCATTGGAAACTTTTCCGGGGCGAAGGTGCGGATCCACTTGGTCCCAGAGGTACGACCCATTCACCACAAGGGTCGAGCGGTACCTCACATGATGAGGGAGAGAGTGGAAATCGAGCTGGACAGGCTGCAACGCGAGGGCATCATCTCGCCAGTGGAATTCAGCGAGTGGCCAGCCCGATTGTTCCAGTACTCAAAAGTGATGGCACGGTCAGGATTTGCGGCGATTATAAAATAATTATTAATCGTTTCTCGTTACAGGACTAATACCCGCTACCTAAGGCAGACGACCTATTCGTGACACTGGCAGGAGACAAGACGTTCACAAAGCTCGACCTGACTTCGGCCTACATGACGCAGGAGCTGGAGGAGTCTTCGAAGGGCCTCACCTGCATCAACACGCACAAGGGATTGTTCATCTACAGCAGATGCCTGTTTGGAATTCGGTCGACTGCAGCGATCTTCCAGAGAAACATGGAGAGCCTACTCAAGTCGGTACCATGCACGGTGGTTTTTCAGGACGACATATTGGTCACGGGTCGGGACACCGTCGAGCACCAACAAAACCTGGAGGAGGTCCTCCAGCGACTGGATCGCGTAGGGCTGCGGCTGAAGAGGTCGAAATGCGTCTTCATGGCAACAGAAGTGGAGTTTTTAGGGTGGACGGCATTCGGCCCACAGATGCCTTGAGAGAGGCTATCAGGAACGCGCCCAGGCCACAGAACGTCACGGAGCTGCGGTCGTTCTTGGGACTCCTCATCTATTTTGGTAACTTCCTACTGGGGTTAAGCACCCTCTTAGAGCCCCTACATGTGTTATTGCGTAAAGGTGAGAACTGGGTGTGGGGAAAAAATCAGAAATTGCTTTTGAGAAAGCCAGAAACATTTTATGCTCCATCAAGCTGCTTGTATTGTATAACCCGTGTAAAAGATTTGTGCTAGCATGTGGTGCGTCGTCGTATGGAGTCGGGTGTGTATTACAACAAGCTAACGTTGCGGGGAAGTTGCAACCTGTCGCCTATGCTTCCAGGAGCTTGTCTAAGGCCGAGAGGGCTACAGCATGATTGAGAAAGCGTGTGTGTTCGGGGTAAAGAAAATGCATCAGTACCTGTTTGGCCTCAAATTTGAGATGGAAACCGATCACAAGCCCCTCATATCCCTGTCCGCTGAAAACAAAGGGATAAATGCTAATGCCTCAGCCCGCATACAAAGGTGGGCACTCAAGCTATCAGCATATAACTATACCATCCGTAACAGGCCAGGCACCGAGAACTGTACGGATGCTCTCAGTCGGCTACCATTGCCCACCACGAGGGTGGAAATGGCGCAGCCTGCAAACTTGTTGATGATGGCGCAGCCCGCAGACTTGTTGATGGTCATAGAAGCATTTGAAAATGATAAATCACCTATCACGGTCCGCCAGATTAGGACTTGGACCAGCTAAGATCCTCTGCTGTCCCCAGTAAAAAAACTGTGTACTGCATGGGAGCTGGGCAAGCACCCCCCCGTTCCAGTGGCGAAAGGACGAGCTGTCCACTCAGGCAGACTGCCTGTTGTGGGGTAACCGTGTAGTACTACCCAAAAAGGGCAGGGAGACGTTCATCTCAGATCTCCACAGCACACAACCGGGTATAGTAATGATGAAAGCGATAGTCAGATCCCACGTGTGGTGGCCCGGTATCGACTCTGACTTAGAGTCCTGTGTACGGCAATGCAGCATGTGTGCTCAGTTGAGCAATGCGCCCAGAGAGGCACCACTAAGTTTGTGATCCTGGCCCTCCAGACCATGGTCGAGGATCCATGTCGACTATGCGGGCCCGTTGCTCAGTAAAATGTTCCTGGTGGTGGTGGATGCTTTTTCAAAATGGATTGAATGTGAAATAATGTCAGGAAGCACCGCCATCGCCACCATTGAAAGCCTGAGAGTCATGTTTGCCACCCACGGCCTGCCTGACATACTGGTCAGTGACAACGGGCCATGTTTCACCAGTGCCGAATTTAAAGAATTCATGACCCGCAATGGATTCAAAGGTGTCACCTCAGCCCCGTTTAAACCAGCCTCCAATGGGCAGTACAAACAATCAAACAGAGCCTTAAACGAGTCACAGAAGGCTCACTCCAAACCCGCCTGTCCCGAGTACTGCTCAGCTACCGCACGAGACCCCACTCGCTCACAGAGGTGCCCCGGCTGAGCTATTCATGAAAAGGACACTTAAAACCAGACTCTCGCTGGTTCACCCCAACCTGCACGATCAGGTAGAGAGCAGGCGGCAGCAACAAAATGTAAACGATGGTCGCGTCACTGTGTCACGGGAAATTGATCTGAAGACCCTGTGTATGTGCTAAACTATAGACATGGTCCCAAGTGGATCGCGGGCACGGTGATAGCTAAAGAAGGGAGTAGGGTGTTTGTAGTCAAACTAGATAATGGACAAATTTGCAGAAAGCACCTGGACCAAACGAAGTCCCAAGGGATCCCAGCATCCTTTGGGAGCACTGTATATAAGCCGGCCCCTGAGGCCTGTTCCTCACTCTGAAGTGTCTTAATAAAGACGAAGGTCAGTGTTACTTTAACCTCCCTGTGTGCAGTCTCATCTGTGTTAGGAACGCAATATACATTATAACTGAATCATTTACATTATTTATTCGATTATTAACACAACTTTTGAAGTAAACAAGAATTATTTCCATCATTTGTTCCTTTAACACAACATAACATTACGGAACAGGTCCAAACAGTAAAGCTGGTTCATGTGGAATAGTTGCCGCTGAACTTTCAGGCAGCAAAGTGTTCACGGATGAACTGCTGGTGCAAGGCTCGAGCAATCGCTAAAGGCACGATGGCCCGTCCTCCTCCACCGTCATGCTCTGGGTTCAGGTAGTTGCAAGGCTTTCTCGACCTCGTCCTCCTCCTCCTCTTCCTCCGTATTTGCATCTTCCTCATCATACGAACATAAGAACATAAGAACCTAAGAAATAGCAACAGGAGTAGGCCATACGGCTCCTCGAGCCTGCTCCGCCATTCAATAAGATCATGGCTGATCTGATCATGGACTCAGCTCCACTTCCCTGCCCACTCCCCATAGCCCCTTATCCTCTTATCATTTAAGAAACTGTCTATTTCTGACTTATATTTATTCAATGTCCCAGCTTCCACAGCTCTCTGAGGCAGCGAATTCCACAGATTTACAACCCTCTGAGAGAAGAAATTTCTCCTCATCTCTGTTTTAAATGGGCGGCCCTTTATTCTAAGATCGTGCCCTCTACTTCTAGTCTCTCCCATCAGTGGAAATATCCTCTCTGCATCCACCTTGTCAAGCCCCTTCATAATCTTATACGTTTCGATAAGATCACCTCTCATTCTTCTGAATTCCAATGAGTAGAGGACCAACCTACTCAACCTTTCCTCATAAGTCAACTCATTCATCCCCAGAATCAACCTAGTGAACCTTCATTGAACTGCCTCCAAAGCAAGTATATCCTTTTGTAAATATGGAAACCAAAACTGCATGCAGTATTCCAGGTGTGGTCTCAGCAATACCTTCTATAGCTGCAGCAAGACTTACCTGGTTTTATAATCTATCCCTTTTGCAATAAAGGCCAAGATACTATTGGCCTTCCTGATTACTTGCTGTACTTGTGTTTCATGCACAAGTACCCCCAGGTCCCACTGTACTGTGGCACTTTGCAATCTTTCTCCATTTAAATAATAACTTGCTCTTTGATTTTTTTCTGCCAAAGTGCATGACCTCACACTTTCCAACATTATACTCCATCTGCCAAATTTTTGCCCACTCGCTTAGCCTGTCTATGTCCTTTTGCAGATTTTTTGTATCCTCCTCACACATTGCTTTTCCTCCCATCTTTGTACCATCTACAAACTTGGTTACATTACACTCAGTCCCTTCTTCCAAGTCATCAGCCACTCTTACCTCAGGTGGGTCTTTTACGAGCAGCTGCTGCTGTCTCATGATGGTTAATTTATGCAGCAGCAGCGCACAACAGTGAACTGGCCGACAATCTCAGAGGAGTATTGCAAGTAGTCTCCGGAATGGTCCAGGCATCGGAAACGCTGCTTCAAGATACCAATAGTCCTCTCTATTATGCTGCACGTCGCAATGTGCGATATGTGGTATTGACGGTCCGCTTCCTTCTGGGTTACGCGTGGGGGCGTCATGAGCCAGGTGGCGAGGCCGTACCCTTTGTCTCCCAGTAGCCAGCTCTGCCCTTCTGGCTGCTGCTGAAACATGACAGATATAATGCTGTCGCATAGGATGAATGCATCACGGGTGCTCCCAGGGTATCTTGCATCAACTGACATGATGCGATGCATGTCAACACACACGAGCTGCACATTAATGGAGTGGAAGCCTTTTCTGTTCTTGTACATCTCAGAATCTTCCAAAGGTGCTCGCAAGGTGATCTGGGTACAATCAATGCAGCCCTGTATTTTTGGGGAGCTAGCAATCCTTGAGAAGCCCACAGCCCTTTCACACATTGCCTGGGAGGTCATTCCTGCAAAAAATCTGAAAAAGGACATAGACAGGCTAAGTGATGGGCAAAAATTTGGCAGATGGAGTATAATGTTGGAAAGTGTGAGGTCATGCACTTTGGCAGAAAAAAAATCAAAGAGCAAGTTATTATTTAAATGGAGAACGATTGCAAAGTGCCGCAGTACAACGGGACCTGGGGGTACTTGTGCATGAAACGCAAAAGGATAATATGCAGGTAAGGCAAGTGATCAGGAAGGCCAATGGTATCTTGACCTTTATTGCAAAGGGAATGGAGTATAAAGGCTGGGAAGTCTTGCTACAGCTATAGAAGGTATTGGTGAGGCCACACCCAGAATACTGCATGCAATTTTGGTTTCCATATTTACGAAAGGATATATTTGCTTTGGAGGCAGCTCAGAAAAGGTTCACTAGGTTGATTCCGGGGATGAGGGGTTTGGCTTCTGAGGAATGGTTGAGTAGGTTGGGTCTCTACTCATTGGAATTCAGAAGAATGAGAGGTGATCTTAGCGAAACGTATAAGATTATGAGGGGGCTTGACAAAATGGATGCAGAGAGAATGTTTCCACTGATGGGGGAGACTAGAACTAGAGGGCATGATCTTAGAATTAGGGGCGCCCATTTAAAACTGAGATGAGGAGGGTAGTAAATCTGTGGAATTCATTGCCTCCGAGAGCTGTGGATGCTGGGATATTGAATAAATTTAAGACAGAAATAAGCAGTTTCTTAAACGATAAGGGGTTATGGGGAGCGGGCGGGGAAGTCGAGCTGAGTCCATGATCAGATCAGCCATGATCTTATTGAATGGCGGAGTAGGCTCGAGGGGCTGTATGACCTACTCCTGTTCCTATTTCTTATGTTCTTATGTTTTTGTGTTCCTCCGGGCATATAGTGCCGCAGTCATCCGCCGAATGCAAATATGTGTTTCATGTTCAGAAATGGCGCACACATCCCCAGTTGTAGCCTGGAATGATCCAGATGCATAGAATGAAAGTGCAGCTGTAACCTTCACTTGAACTTACAAAGCAGTCCTCCTGACACTTCTAGGTTGCAGGTCTGCTTTTGCTAACTCACAGATCTCAATGACAACCTCTTTGCGGAAACGCAGCCTTCTGATACAGTCTGCATCACTCCGGTGGCGGTACGAATGCCTGTCTCGATATTCCCGATGTGGGTAAGGCCTCCTGCCCAGCACCCTACGTGCTCTGAGGTTCCTCATGCAATGAGGTTGAGTTAATTGTCTCCTCCGCAGCACCATCATGCAGAAGGCTTGCACAAGGTATGGCATTGTCAGTATTGCCCCCATGATTAAATTCTACCTTTGCAGGAAACTCAAAACGACAGGCAGGACAAGGTTCTTTGTTGTCTCTCCCCAAGTTCGACACCCTAGTATGGACCACACCCAGGTCTCAGCAGGCGCAATGATCAGGAAACCCCCGGGCTTCATTTGATGCATAGTGTAAGGCTTCTCATGCCTTCACTTCGCCTTCCACAGCCCCCCACCCCACCCCGGGCTTCTTTTGAAGTCGAGCCGCGAGCCCCTGTGTCCGGGTGAGGGACCGGTTCTGCTGGCCGACACTCCGACCCTCGAGCTCGGTTTGGAGACGTTTGGTGGTGACGTGTCCGTTTAAAAAAAATGAAAACTTAAAGAATTCCATTCAACTTCCATTTCCTGCGTTTTAAGTTTTGAAAATTTAAGGTTGATTATTGATATTTATGTTCTTGACTCCCGTCAAAACTTTGCATAAAAACAATGGCGTCTTTCTGCGCCGAATTTTTGATGTGCGCTGGTTTCTCTTAAGTGCCCAGAAGGTTTTTCGGGCGTGGTCACATACGCCATCCTTGGTGAAATTTAAATTGACCAAACTTGCATAATTGTGAAAAACTATTGCAGACATCAGGTTACGCCCCCTATGATACAAAATAAAAACTAACCTAAAAAGATCATAACTAACTGAGTTACACTGGTGCACAATCTTTGGGGAAACTAGGATATTAAAATTTAGGCTAAAAAAAGCGGCGCGCGCCAAAAAAACGGCACAAATCATTGGGGAAAATTGAGCCCATAGACTGTAACCAGCATTGGGTCCAACACTGATCGCTGTGGTTTCCCAATAATGATCCTTTGCCACTATCAATGTGCTTCCAATCACAAGCACTCTTTGCTTTCTCTGGTTCAGCCCATTTTCGGTACACATCAGAAGCTCACCTTCTATTCCATACCATCTAATTCTGTGGAATAATTGCTCTTATGAATAGTATCAAGAGCCTTGCTAAAATCTAACTGCACAGAATTTAATTGGCAGCAAGATCTTTCACTTCCTCAAAGACCTCCCTCCCATAAATCCATGCTAACCGTCCTCTTTCAGGACAATAGCCAATACTTTAGCCACAATGGATGTTAGGCTCACTACCTCTGCAGTTCCCTGGATCAATCCTGTGCTTCTTTTTAAATACTTACATTGGACTTGAAATAGTGGTCAGAGGCTTCCCGCAGGCGAATGCCTCCCATCTGCAAGAAAGGTACGCATCTACCTGCTGCCTCTGTACCTTCGGACTCATGGTCCAGGGCCTGTGTAAAGGCCCACATATCCCAGAGCTGCAGGCGGTTTGCTAGTGTCCCTGGGATCACATGGGCTGGCCCAACCAATCAAAAAGGGGCATTCCCATTATGCTTATGGGGATTCCATTTACCTACGGAATCCCCATAAGCAGAATAGGAATTACATAAAAATAGTTTCACACAAACTAAATAAAAATAAATCACCACACATTTAAAATTAATTAAAATACAATTTAATTAAACATTTAAAACAAAAATTAAATGTTTTGAAAAATAAATGTAAACATTTTTAAAGGGGCCAAAAATAGTCTAAACTAATTTAAAAAGTTTTTGAAAGTTTAAATGATTTAAAAAAAAATGTATTTTAATATTTATTTAAACCCTTATGTTGGTAAAATAAGGCCTTATACCTGCTCTTACCGGGTGTAAGGGCTTCGTGGGAATTCTCTGGACAAATAGCCCAACTCTCCACCAGCGAATGTTCACTTCCTGCACACGCGGTTGACATGTCAAACTGAAACTTGACATATCGCAAGTTCTGGGGTTTTGCGCATGCTCATCGCACGCGGGAAGCCGGGACTTGCGGGATACTTACGACCGTATACAGAGTGTGTAAGCGGTCATAGGCCCCGTTAGATCCGGGCCATTTTCTTAGCTTCTTCACAAACCTCAGGCACTACCCCCCATTTCTAATGATTCCATAAAGATCTTCTTTTCAAGCAGTCCCTCAGAGTCGAGAATGACTTGCTTCCACACTAATACGAATTCTAAGGTGGCTGATGAGGCCGATGCGGAATCTACAGTCTCTGTCACAGGTGGGGTAGGTAATGGATGAAGGGACAGGTGGGTGGGGTGCTTGGTTTGTCGTATGCTCCTTCCGCTGTTTGTGCTTGACTTCCGTATGCTTTCGACGAAGAGACTCGATGTGTTTGATGTCTTCCTGAATGCTTCATCTCCACTTTGAGGGGTCATGGGCCAGGGATTCCCAAGAGTCAGTGGGAATGTTACATTTTTTGAGGGAGGCTTTGAGGGTGTCCTTGAAAAGTTTTCTCTGCCCTCCTGGGACTCGCTTTCTGTGACAGAGCTCGGAGTAGAGTGCCTGTTTCGGGAGTCTTGTATCAGGCATGCGGACTATGTGTCCTGCCCATCGGTGCTAAATGAGCGTGATCAATGCTTCGATGCTGGGACTGTTGGCCTGAGAGAGAACACTGATGTTGATACGCCTATCCTGCCAAAGGATTTGCAGAATTATGCGGAAGCAATGTTGGTGGTATTTCTCCAGTGCTTTGAGATGCCTGCTGTACATTGTTCATGTCTCTGAAGCATAAAGGAGGGCGGGTATCACTATTGCTCTGTAGACCATGAGCTTGGTGCCGGATTTGAGATCTTGATCTTCAAGCGCTCTTTTCCTCAGGTGTTGGGTTTCGTCGATATCTGTCGATATCGATATCTGTCCTCACTGACAGGAGGCTCCCAAGGTATGGAAAATGGTCTACATGTCCAAGGTCTTGTCATGGATCTTGATGATCGGGGGGGGGGGGTGGTGAGGCAGTACTGTGAGGTGGGGGCAGGTTGGTATAGAACCTTTGCCTTACGGATGTTTAACGTAAGACCCAGAATCTCGAAAGCTTCATTGAAGGTGTCAACGATGGTTTGGAGTTCAGCCTCTGAGAGTGCGCAGACACAAGCGTCGTCTGCATACTATAATTCAATGACAGAGGTTGGGACAACCTTGGTACTCGACTGGAGGTGACGGAGGTTGAACAATTCAACGTTCATCCTGTCGATTAGCTCCACTCCAGCGAGGAGCTTGTTGGAGGTTAGATGAAACATTGCAGTGAGAAAGATTGCGAAGAGCGTTGGTGCAAAGACACAGCCTTGCTTGAACCCAGTCTGCACTTGTATTGAGTCTGTAGTGGATCCTTGGGTAAGAATCACAGTTTAAATGGTCATAGGCCCCATAAAATCCAGGCCATTATCTTAGCTTCTTCACAATCCTAAGGCACTACCCCCATTCCTAATGATTCCATAAAGATAATGGCAAGGATATAACTAGTTTTGACAGTCAACTCTTTAAATCTCCTTGTATGAGGCATATCAATGTATATTGCCTTGACTTCCTTATACCTCCACAGCCTATCAGTGACTGCCTTACTAAAATTATTATTTCTTTTAGTACTTTCCTCACCTCCACCCCGATTTCTGCCATAAACTCCACTTACGTACCAAGCTACTCATGGACTCTTCCATAAACAGAAATCTTTCAATGGCCTCACCATTTTCTTTTCCACTTGCTACTGGAGTATATTCACAGAAATGCTTGACATTCCTTTTAACACTGCCCACTATTCTAATCTCATTTACTATTTTAGCTTTCCTGATCAGTTTCTTACTTATTTTCCTCTGGTTTTATATTTGTCATTGTATTCTACCTTTAGCATTAAACTACAAGAACAATCTCTTTTTTGCCTTCATCGTTGCCTATAATGGCTTGTTTCCCTATTAACCTTCTTTCCCCGTGGTCTATATCCATTCTGTGCTCTGTGTATCGTATTACTATATTTTTCATCCATGCTGTTCTCCTCTAACAATGTTGACCGATCCAATTCCTTAGCTCTCTCCTCATCTCCTCAAAATCTACCTTTCTAATGTTCAATATTTCTATTCTACTCATCATCTTTTGCATGAGCAGTCAAACCTTATGTTAGAAACCATCTTGAACGTGTCTTCATTAGATGAAAATCCTGGGGAGTGGTTTACAATGTCCTGAAGTATGCTTTGACAACACTGAAACAAGAAGAAAGCAGTCAGGTTATATATATTAATATAAGTATTCTGTATATGGATATGAAATACTATTGCAATCATCTGATGGAGAACTTCAAATGAATTAATTAAGCATCTGGTGACACTGCATTGAGATCCATAAAAGCAATTTAAAACAGCTTAAACTTTTCAAGTGTAAAACGGATTTTTACTACTGATTTGATAGCTTTTCTACCTAATTATAATGTGAATTCAAAGAAAAGTGACCTTGACCAATGCCACATATGCTGATACTGTCTTGTTAAACTCCAGTATCCTTTCTTTAATTATCTATTTGTCAATTTTATGTCAATTTTCTAAATTCAAAATAAAACAAGTCTCTCAGCACAGGCAGTTTTAGAAGCTCAACCATCGGTAATTAGATCACAATAAAACGTAAATAATTATTCAATGAGAAAGAGTCAGTGTGAAATACTTAGCAGCACTCAGAAATCAGATGACTTTTATTTATACAGATTTCACGATGAACTAAGCAGAGATCTAGGAAAAGAAGCATCATTAATTGAAGACTTGGAGCCCGGATGTCCTGCTCAATGGAATGTTAGGACACAGGTTAGTGTGCCCAGTGTTCCACATGTACCTCTGCTGTATGTACTTCTGTGAGAAGGTGCGAAGTGGCTGTAAACTCTTCAGCACATGGAGGTTCTCTCCAAGCTGCTCGTTGAACTTGTTTTAGATGAGCATCGGCAGAGATTAGAGCAGATTGTCTCTTGCCTGGAATAAGGCGATAACTAAGAAAAGGAGAAAGTACTTTGACAAGAGAGACTGAGCCTCAATAAATAATTAAATAAGCAATTGGTGTTATCATCATTGCCTGATGAAATGGACGCAGTCCCGAACATTTTCCCTGCTGGATTCCCTGAGGAAAAACAGTTTTACTTCAATTCTTTGAACATTTTAGCATTATGTGTACAATTAAAGAGTCACTCGGGGGATTTAACACCCTCCCATCGCCCCCGACCTGGTGGAAGTAGGGTGGTAGCAGAGTTAAAATTGTATTGAAGGACTTACAAGCCTACTGCTGGTTTTGTTTTGGCATCCTCCTGCCATCAACTGGGAAGAGTACCTCCCTCCATGCCCTCACCTCCTCGACCAGCGCCACCCCAGCTGTGACTAAGAATCTAGGTACTCCACCATGACTCATTTTGCAGGTATTGAACATTTACACAAAGCCAACCAGTGACATGAATGCAACCTCCCTTTAAGAGATGCATTCACGTTTAAATAGTGAGCGGGAGGTTTGCAGGAAATCCTCCCTCCATGGGGGCAGCCTGTCCATCAATGACACCATCACGTGGGCAGTCCGCCAATCATATTCGAATGAGTGTCAGTTGTGGCTCAGTGAGTAGCACGCTCGCCTCTGGGTCAGAAAGTTGTAGATTCAAGTCCCTGTCCAGGGACTTGTGCGAATAAAAAATCTACGCTGAGACTGCAGTGCAGAGCTGGGGGAGTGCTGCACTGTCGGAGGTGCCGTCTTTTGGATGAGACGTTAAACCGAGGCCCCGTCTGCTCTGTTAGGTGAATGTAAAAGATCTCATGGCAATATTTTGAAGAAGAGCAGTGGAGTTATCTCCGGTGTCCTGGCCAATATTTATCCCTCAACCAACGTACAAAGACAGTTTATCTGCTCATTATCATAGTGCTGTTTGTGGGAGCTTGCTGTGCTCAAGTTGGCTGCCACGTTTTCTACATTACAACAGTGACTACTGTAAAGCACTTCCTCTAGGAATGAGTGACCATTACATGGTTGAATTTCAAATTCAGTTCGAGGGGTGAGAAGTTTGAACCAGGGTCCTAAGCTTAAATAAAGGAGACTACAAAGGTACAAAGGCAGAGCTGGCTAAAGTGGACTGGGAAAATAGATTAAAGTGTGGACGGTTGATGAGTAGTGGCAGACATTTAAGGAGATATTTCATAACTCTCAATAAAAATATATCCCAAGGAAAAGCTGTAAGAGAAGGGATAACTATCTGTGGCTAATTCATCATCATAGGCAGTCCTTCGGAATCGAGGAAGATTTGCTTCACTCTTAAAAATGAATCCTTAGGTGGCTGAACAGTCCAATATGAGAACCACAGTTCGTGTCACAGGTGGGACAGATAGACGTTGAGGGAAAGGGTGGGTGGGAAAGGTTTGCCGCACGCTCTTTCCGCTGCCTGAGCTTGATTTCTGCATGCTCTCGGCGATGATACTCGAGGTGCTCAGCGCCCTCCCGGATGCACTTCCTCCACTTAGGGCACTCTTTGGCCAGGGACTCCCAGGTGTTGTTGGGGATGTTGCACTTTTTCAGGGAGGCTTTCAGGGTGTCTCTGTAACGTTTCCTCTGCCCACCTTTGGCTCGTTTGCCGTGAAGGAGTTCCGAGTATAGCGCTTGCTTTGGGAGTCTCGTGTCTGGCATGCGAACGATGTGGCCTCTCCAGCGGAGCTGATTAAGTGTGGTCAGTGCTTCAATGCTGGGGATGTTGGCCTGGTCGAGGACGCTAATGTTGGTGCGTCTCCTCCCAGGGAATTTGTAGGATCTTGTGGAGGCATCCACCCTCCTGTATGGCTCAGAGACATGGACCATGTACAGTAGATACCGCAAGTCGCAGGAGAAATACCACCAACAATGCCTCTGCAAGATCCTACAAATCCACTGGGCTAACTAAGGAAATAAGGGATGGTATCAAATTGAAAACAAGGGCGTACAATGTGGCCAAGACTAGTGGGAGGCCAGAGGATTGGGAAACTTTTAAAAGCCAGCAAAGAACGACTAAAAAAATAATAAAGAGAGGGAAGATAGATTATGAAAGTAAACTAGCATGAAATATAAAAAGATAGTCAGAGTTTCTACAGGTACATAAAAAGGAAAAGAGTGGCTAAAGTAAATATTGGTCTCCTTGAGGATGAGACTGAGGAATTAATAATGGGGAATAGGGAAATGACAGAGACTTGAACAAATATTTTGTATCGGTCTTCACAGTAGAAGCTAAAAACATCCCAATAGGGGATAATCAAAGGGCTATAGAGATACAATCACTATTACTAAAGAAGTAGTACGCGGTAAAATAATGGGACTAAAGGCGGACAAGTCCCTTGGACCTGATGGCTTGCATCCTAGGTTCCTAAAAGAAGTGGCTGCAGAGATAGTGGATGCATTGGTTGTAATCTATCAAAATTCCCTGGATTCTGGGGAGGTCCCAGCGGATTGGAAAACTGCAAATATAATGCTCCTATTTTAAAAAAGGAAGCAGACAGAAAGGAGAAAGCGATAAACCGGTTAGCCTAACATCTGTTGTTGGGAAAATGCTGGAGTCCATTATTAAGGAAGCAATAGCAATACATTTGGAAAAGCATAATTCAATCAAGCAGAGTCAGCATGGTTTTATGAAAGGGAAATCATATTTGACAAAATTGCTGGAGTTCTTTGAGGATGTAACGAGCAGGGTGGATAAGGGCAACCAGTGGATGTGGTGTATTTGGATTTCCAGAAGGCATTTGACAAGGTGCCACATAAAAGGCAACTGCACAAGATAAAAGTTCATGGGGTTGGGGGTAATATATTAGCGTGGATTAAGGATTTGCTAACTAACAGAAAACAGAGTGTCGGGATAAATGGTTCATTTTCCGTTTGGCAAACAGTGACTAGTGGGGTGCCGCAGGGATCGGTACTGGGTCCTCAACTATTTACAATCTATATTAATGATTTGGATGAAGAGACTGAGTGTAATGTAGCCAAGTTTGCTGATGATACAAAGATGGGTGGGAAAGCAAATTGTGAGGAGGACACACAAAATCTGCAAAGGGATATAGACAGGTTAAGTGAGTGGGCAAACATTTGGCAGATGGAGTATAATGTGGGAAAATGTGAGGTTATCCACATTGGCAGATAAAATAGAATAGCATATTATAATTTAAATGGAGAAAACTTGCAAAGTGCTGCAGTACAGAGGAACCTGGGGGTCCTTATGCATGAAACACAAAAGGTTAGTATGCAGGTACAACAAGTAATGAGGAAGACAAATGGAATGTTGGCCTTTATTGCAAGGGGGATAGAGAATAAAAGCAGAGAAGTCCTGCTACAACTGTACAGGGTATTGGTGAGGCCACACCTGGAATACTGCGTACCGTTTTGGTCTCCGTAATTAAGGAAGGATAAACTTCCATTGGAGGCTGTTCAGAGAAGGTTCACTAGGTCGATTCCTGAGATTAAAGGGTTGACTTATGAAGATAGGTTGAGCTGTATGGGACTATAATCATTGGAGTTCAGAAGAATGAGAGATGATCTTATCGAAACACATAAGATAATGAGAGGGCTCGACAAGTTGGATGCCGAGAGGATATTTCCACTCAAAGGGGAAACTAAAACTAGGGAGCATAGTCTCAGAATAAGAGGCCGCCCATTTAAAACTAAGATGAGGAGCAATTTCTTCTCTCAGAGGGTTGTAAATCTGTGGAATTCTCTGTCCCAGAGAGCTGTGGAGGCTGGGTCTTTGAATATATTTAAAGCGGAGATAGACAGATTTTTGAGTGATATGGGAGTAAAGGGTTATGGGGAACGGGCAGGGAAGTGGAACTGAGTCCATGATCAGATCAGCCATGATCTTATTAAATGGTGGAGCAGGCTCGAGGGGTAAAATGGCCTACTCCTGCTCCTATTTCTTATATCTTGTGTTCTTGAGACGTCCGGTGGTCATGAAAGGAGTTATATAAATGTAAAACTTTCTTTCTTTACCCAATAGAGAGACCCATACAAAGCAGGTTTTCATGAAGAAAAGGCTCTCTAACATGGGATTCCCTATTAATGCTCCTTTTAATCAAATGCTTTGGCCTGAGGCTGTTAAATTAGCTACACCACTGATGTCATGGTATGTCATTCCAGGATGACGTCACTGTTGGCCATTCACTGACATCACCGAGAGTAAAATACAATGCGAATGAATGATAAGAACCATCAACATTTATTTTCACTCCAAATGAAATTGAAACTGGACTTTTATTTATTTTATTGATCTGCTCAGACAGTGTCATATATGAAGGTGAGATATTACAGCTGTTTGACTTTCAACTGCAGGCACAGTGGATAGTGCTTTGTATTGCTGACAGCTTTTGGCTCTCTAAAATATAATGCCTAACAATGTTTGTCAGAAACAAAATTAAGTTTTTCTGGCTTGAAAGCAATAATTTGTTTGGAATTTCTGCAGAATCATGAATTTTTTGCCAATAATCGCATTTTTAAAGTTAAGCATTTGCAAGGAAAAACATGTGGCAAATATTTATTAGAACGTGACGATAGATACTTATGCCAACCATGCCGACAGATTTAAATACTGAAACATATTCTCCTCGCACTGTTTAAATGGTATGTTAGGTTATGTTATTAACTGAAGTGGAGCTTAGTGACCTAGTTCTTTATACACGGGTTTCATGCATGATGCTAACCTAGCCATCAAATCCCAGAGCAGTCAATATCCTATCAGGCTGTACCTATCATTTACTTGGGGAGAGGCTGGGGGTTTAAGTGCTGTGATAAATAACTGGTATCCTAAACCTGAAATCAACAGGGGAACAATCAATGAGAACTTCCCCAGGGTCACACATTACAGAAGTGTAACAGAGGGCACAGGTGGAGCTAGCGCAGGGCACTTGCAGGTCATTTCCTTAATAAGATTAATTCATTGAGTTCATTGTATCCCTTTTAATTGCAAACCCCGTTTGACAACAAAATTACAACAGGTGATTAAAGAGACTGTAATCTTTTTGCTGGCTGACGTCAGCTCAGTAATCCATCCTGCAATAATAAAATAAAGTAACATTTTTCTTTAGCTATCCAAAGACAATGACTCTTGACCTTTTGTTCACAAGGCTCCTAATGACCTATATGACCCAGGGCCGCACGTGGGCGAATAAGATGTAAAACCAGTGACTTCATGCGAACAACTCTGGGTCCACTTGCTTCGTTCCTTCAGCTTCCAATTTTGTGTTGCGATATAGCGTGTGCTAGAAATGTCACTGCATATGGCTATATTTCACTTTCAAAAACTAGAACAGGCAGCTTACCCTTGATCCAGTTTGGTGCTTGAAGCATCTGTGATGATGGAATGTTGCAGCTTAACTAGTCAAGCTTGGTTTAACAATATTTTTAGGCATCATAAAAAAATGCATGATTTATTTGCAGAAAATTGCACTACAGAACCAGCCTACCATGTTACCGACCAGAACTTCTTAAACTGTATTTTATCCTGATGTATTCCAATCCAAAACGGAACACAACTCTCCTCCCCCGACATTGCAGAATGTCTTTCACTAAATGTAAAATGATTAGAAATGTTTTAGTTTATTCCAAAACAGGAAAGAGGTATATTGTGTCCCTAACTCAGATGAGGCTGCACACACGGAGGTTAAAGTAACAGTGACCTCAGTTTTTAATAAGACACTCCAGAGTGAGGAACAGGCCTTAGGGGCTGGCTTATATACAGTGCTCCCAAGGGATGCTGGGATCCCTTGGGACTTCAGGGGATGAGCACCCTGGTAGCATGCTTTACAGATACACAACATCACTCCCCCCACCAAAGTCAAAGTGAAAACTATTTACAAGGTGAGGCGGTCGGGCGCCTTTCTTTCCCTGGAGGACTGCCTCGGTACAAATGTCTGTTCTGGTGTGTTGGCTGTGCCCTCGCTGGGCTGGCATGTTGTTGGCCCTGCAGGGCTGCGAGGTGAGCCTGGCATTGCTGGGCTGTTGGGTTCGATTTCCTGGTCCGGCGTGGTGTCGTTGATCCTTTGGGTGTGTGTTGTGGGCTCGAAAATGGTGGTGTCTGCTGTGGGTTGTTCAGGGCAGTCTGTGAACCGCAGCCTCTTTTGGTCCAAGTGCTTTCTGCAAATTTGTCCATTGTCTAGTTTGACTACAAACATCCTATTCCCTTCTTTAGCGATTACCATGCCCGCGATCCACTTGGGACCATGTCCATAGTTTAGCACATACACAGGGTCATTCAGATCAATTTCCCATGACACAGTGACTCGACCATCGTTTACATTTTGTTGCTGCCGCTGCTCTCTACCTGATCTTGCAGGTTGGGGTGAACCAGCGAGAGTCTGGTTTTAAGTATCCTTTTCATGAGTAGCTCAGTCGGGGGCACCCCTGTGAGCGAGTGGGGTCTCGTGCGGTAGCTGGGCAGTACTCAGGACAGGCGGGTTTGGAGTGAGCCCTCTGTGACTCGTTTGAGGCTCTGTTTGATTGTTTGTACTGCCCGCTCTGCCTGCCCATTGGAGGCTGGTTTAAATGGGGCCCGAGGTGACATGTTTGATCCCATTGTGGGTCATGAATTCTTTAAATTCGGCACTGGTGAAACATGGCCCATTGTCACTGACCAGTATGTCAAACAGGCCGTGGGTGGCAAACATTGGCCCTCAGGCTTTCAATGGTGGCGGTGCTTCCCGACATTAATTCACATTCAATCCATTTTGAAAAAGCATCCACCACCACCAGGAACATTTTACCGAGAAACGGGCCCGCATAGTCGACATGGATCCTCGACCATGGTCTCGAGGGCCTGGATCACAAACTTAGTGGTGACTCTCTGGGCGCGTTGCTCAACTGAGCACACAAGCTGCATTGCCGTACACAGGCTCTAAGTCAGAGTCGATACCGGGCCACCACACGTGGGATCTGACTATCGCTTTCATCATTACGATACCCGGTTGTGTGCTGTGGAGATCCGAGATAAACGGCTCCCTGCCCTTTTTGGGTAGCACTACACGTTTATCCCACAACAACAGGCAGCCTGTCTGAATGGACAGCTCGTCCTTTCGCCACTGGAACAGCTTGATTAGCTCTTGCATTTCAACGGGGATGCTGGCCCAGCTCCCATGCAGTACACAGTTTTTTACTAGGGACAGCAGAGGATCTTGGCTGGTCCATGTCCTAATCTGGCGGGCCGTGACAGGTGATTTATCATTTTCAAATGCTTCCATGACCATCAACAAGTCTGCGGGCTGTGCCACCATCAACAAGTTTGCAGGCTGCGCCATTTCCACCCCTATGGTGGGCAATGGTAGCCGACTGAGAGCATCCGCACAGTTCTCGGTGCCTGGTCTGTGGCTGATGGTATAGTTATACGGTGATAGCGCGAGTGCCCACCTTTGTATGCAGGCTGAGGCATTAGTATTTATCCCCTTGTTTTCAGCGAACAGGGATGTGAAGGGCTTGTGATCGGTTTCCAGCTCAAATTTGAGGCTAAACAGGTACTGATGCATTTTCTTTACCCCGAACACACACGCTAATGTCTCTTTCTCAATCATGCTTATGCCCTCTCGGCCTTAGACAAGCTTCTGGAAGCATAGGCGACAGGTTGCAACTTCCCCGCAACGTTAGCTTGTAGTAATACACACCCGACTCTGTACGACGATGCATCACATGCTAGCACAAGTCTTTTACGTGGGTTATACAATACAAGCAGCTTGATGGAACATAAAAGGTTTCAGGCTTTCTCAAAAGTAATTACTTGTTTTTTTTCCCCATACCCAGTTCTCACCTTTGCACAATAACACATGTAGGGGCTCTAAAAGGGTGCTTAAACCCGGTAGGAAGTTACCAAAATAGTTGAGGAGTCCCAGGAACGACCGCAGCTCCGTGATGTTCTGTGGTCTGAGCGCGTTCCTCATAGCCTCTGTCTTGGCGTCTGTGGGCCGAATGCTGTCCGCCGCGATCTTTCTCCCCAAAAACTCCACTTCAGTTGCCATGAAGACGCATTTCGACCTCTTCAGCCGCAGCCCTACGTGATCCAGTCGTTGGAGGACCTCCTCCAGGTTTTGTAGGTGCTCGGCGGTGTCCCGACCTGTGACCAATATGTCGTCCTGAAAGACCACCGTGTATGGTACCAACTTGAGTTGGCTCTCCATGTTTCTCTGGAAGATCGCAGCAGCCGACCGAATTCCAAACGGGCATCCGTTGTAGATGAACAGTCCCTTGTGCGTGTTGATCCAAATGAGGCCCTTCGAAGACTCCTCCAGCTCCTGCGTCATGTAGAGCGAAGCCAGGTCGAGCCTCCTGCCAGCTTCGCAAATAGGTTGTCTGCCTTAGGTAGCGGGTATTGGTCCTGTAGCGAGAAACGATTAATAGTTACTTTATAATCGCCACAAATCCTGACCGTGCCATCACTTTTGAGTACTGGAACAACTGGGCTGACCCACTCGCTGAATTCCACTGGGGAGATGATGCTCTCGCGTTGCAGCTTGTCCAGCTCGATTTCCACTCTCTCCCTCATCATGTGAGGTACCGCTCGCGCCTTCTGGTGAATGGGTCGTGCCTCTGGGACCAAGTGGATCTGCACCTTCGACCCGGAAAAGTTTCCAATGCCTGGCTCAAAAAGGGAAGGAAATTTGTTAAGAACCTGGGTACATGAGGCCTCATCGACATGTGATAGCGCTCGGATGTCATCCCAGTTCCAGTGGATTTTGCCCAGCCAGCTCCTTCCAAGCAGTGTTGGGCCATTGCCCAGTACAATCCAGAGTGGCAGTTCGTGCACCGTGCCCTCATAGGTGACCTTGACCATGGCGCTGCCCAGGACAGTGATAAGCTCTTTGGTGTACGTTCTCAATTTTGTGTGGATGGGGCTCAGGGCTGGTCTGAATGCCTTGTTGCACCACAGTCTCTCAAACATACTTTTACTCATGATGGATTGGCTAGCGCCAGTGTCCAGTTCCATGGCTACGGGTAAACCGTTAAATTTTACGTTTAGCCTTATAGGTGGACATTTCGTCGAAAATGTGTGCACCCCGTGTACTTCAGCATCTGCTTTCTCTCTCTGAGGCTCGAAATTGCTTTGATCCACCATGGACCGATCTTCCTCTGCCACGTGGTGGTTAGCAGGTTTTGCAGAGCTTGCAGCTCGTTTGCAAGCTCGTTGGAGGTGCCCCATTGTTCCACAGCTCTTGCAAACATACCCTTTGGAGCAGCATGAATA
Source organism: Pristiophorus japonicus (assembly GCF_044704955.1). Lineage (NCBI taxonomy): Eukaryota > Metazoa > Chordata > Chondrichthyes > Pristiophoridae > Pristiophorus > Pristiophorus japonicus. The sequence continues at coordinate 25,070,997 of NC_091994.1, forward strand.
GGCTGAATGGAAGCCTCCACAACACCAACAAGGTGTGAATTGCCTTGCATTCATCCTTTGTTGGGGACTCAGTCATCTGGGTCACCTGAGGCCTGCTGGCAGTTGCAGACTCATGGGTTCTGCCCTGTACATTCCTGCTCACAAACACAGTTCCAGTTAATTTATGAACATTGCTAGCTAGCACTTGTATGCTGAGAGATTTGTTTGGTGTTATCACTGGTGGACATAAACGCCTGTGCTATCGCAATGGCCTTACTGAGGGTCAGTGTCTCTACAGTCAAAGGTTTTCGTAGGATAGTCTCATGGCCAATGCCCAGTACAAAAAAGTCTCTCAGTATTTGCTCCAGGTAGCCATCAAACTCACATTGTCCTGCAAGTTGCCTTAGCTCGGCGACGTAGCTCGCCACTTCCTGACCTTCAGGTCGCTGGCACGTGTAGAACCTGATACGTCCTTACTATACATTATAAATGCACACAAGGCCCATGCTTGAGAGGTTGTCAGTCTGTGACCTGTCCTTTATTCCATAGCACTCAAGTGATGGAAGTGGGTGGAGCTTCCGCTTTTATATCTGAAGGTCCAGGTTAGGAGTGTCTCCCACAAGTTCACCACCTTGTGGTCATTGTTCTCACAGTGTAGGTCAGATTATACATGGGTTACATTGCTGGTTGAATACATGACATCACCTCCCCTCCCCAAGTCTTATTGGGATCACAGGTTGAGTCTCTCTGGTGGTTTACGCTCTCTTGTAGAGCGCCTGAGTTGGGGCTCCGGTTGTTGGGCGCTGGCTTGAGTGTCTGCTGTTTGCCTCAGGCCTGTCCGGACTGCCCACAGTGACTAGGCTCTCCTCCCTTTGGTTCCTGTGGAGGAGTGAACTCTATATCGTGTTCTTCCTCTGCTTCTTCTATGGGATTGATGAACCTCCTTTTTGTTTGATCCACATGTTTGCGGCAGATTTGTCCATTGGTAAGTTTAACTACCAGAATCCTATTTCCCTCTTTGGCAACCACGGTGCCTGCGAGCCATTTGGGCCCTGCAGCGTAGTTGAGGACAAAAACAGGGTTATTTACATCAATACATCGCACCCTCGCATTCCTGTCATGGTAGTCATATTGTGGCTGGCGCCTACTCTTGACAATTTCTTTCATGGTGGGGTGTATAAGGGATAACCAGGTTTTGAGCATCCTTTTCATTAGCAGCTCTGCGGGTGGAACCCCTGTGAGCGAGTGTGGTCGGGATCTGTAGGCCAACAGGAGGCGTGATAAGCGGCATTGTAGGGAACCCCCTTGGATTCTGAGCATCCCCTGTTTGATTATCTGCACTGCTCGTTCTGCCTGGCCGTTTGAGGCCGGCTTGAACGGTGTCGTTCTGACATGGTTAATTCCATTGCCTGCCATGAAGTCCTGGAATTCAGTGCTTGTGAAGCACAGGCCATTGTCGCTGACCAAGACGTCCGGTAGACCATGGGCGGCGAACATTGCCCGTAGACTTTCTACCGTGGCAGAGGATGTGCTTGAATTAAAAATGTCACACTCGATCCATTTGGAGTAGGCGTCTACTACAACCAAAAACATTTTTCCCATGAAAGGACCTGCGTAGTCCACATGGATGCATGACCAAGGCTTGGCACGCCATGGCCAGGGGCTAAGGGGGGCTTCCCTGGGCGCATTGCCCAGCTGGGCACACGTGTTGCACCTGCGAACACAAAGTTTCAGATCTGCGTCTATCCCTGGCCACCAAATGTGTGACCTGGCAATTGCCTTCATCGTGACAATGCCCGGGTGCTCATTGTGGAGTTCTCTGATGAACACCTCTCTGCCCACCTGGGGCATGACTACTCGGTTTCCCCACAGTAGGCAATCGGCCTGAATCGAGAGTTCATTCCTGCGCCTGTGAAATAGTTTAAATTCCTCAGGGCATGCCCTGTACGTGGCTGCCCAGTCCCCATTCAGGACACATTTCTTGACTAGAGACAATAGCGGTCTCTATTTGTCCAGACTTTAATCTGACGGGCTGTCACGGGTGAGCCTTCGCTTCCGAAAGCTTCAACAGCCATGACCATCTCAGCAGCATGCTCGGTAGCCCCCTCAGTGGTGGCTAGTGGGAGCCTGCTGACTGCATCGGCGCAGTTTTTGGTGCCCAGTCTGTGCCGAATTGTGTAGCCATAGGCGGCTAACGTGAGTGCCCACCTCTGTATGTGGGCCGATGCGTTTGCAGTTAAGGCCTTGTTGTCGGCCAAAAGGGACGTTAGGGGTTTGTGATCTGTCTCCAGCTCAAATTTCCTGCCAAACAGGTACTGGTGCATTTTCTTTACTGCATATACACATGCGAGCGCCCCTTTCTGCCTGGGACAGACTTCTGGAGGCATAAGCTACCGGCTATAACAGACCCTTGGCATTGACATGCTGCAACACACACCCGACACCATAGGACGACGCATCGCACATTAACACAAGTTTCTTACATGGGTCATATAGCATTAACAGATTGTTGGAACATAACAAATTGCATGCTCTATTAAAAGCCCTTTCCTGGCTGTCCCCCCAGACCCATTCGCGACCTTTGCGTAGGAGCATGTGTAGCGGATCTAGCAGCGTGCTCAATTTGGGAAGAAAGTTACCAAAATAGTTCAGGAGCCCCAGGAATGAACGCAGCTCCGTCGTGTTACGGGGTCTGGGTGCTCTCTGGATCGCTTCCGTCTTGGACGCAGTCGGGCTGATCCCGTCTGCTGCTACCCTCATCCCCAGGAATTCTACCTCTGGAGCTAGGAAGACGCACTTCGCCTTTTTCAGTCGCAGCCCTACCTGGTCCAGTCTGCGTAGCACCTCCGCCAGGTTGTGGAGGTGTTCTTCAGTATCGTAACCCGTGATGAGGATGTCGTCCTGAAAAACCACCGTCCCTGGAATCGACTTGAGGAGGCTTTCCATATTTTGTTGGAAGATCGCGGCGGGCAAGCGAATCCCGAACGGACATCTGTTGTACTCAAACAACCGCTTGTGTGTCGTGATGGTGGTCAGCTTCTTTGACTCACTCGCCAGCTCCTGGGTCATGTAAGCTTAGGTCAGGTCCAATTTTGAAAAAAGTTTGCCACCGGATAGCATCGCAAAGAGGTCCTCTGCTCTTGGTAGTGGATACTGGTCTTGGAGTGACACCCAATTGATGGTGGCCTTGTAATCGCCACATATCCTGACCGACCCATCCGACTTGAGCACCGGCACAATCGGGCTCGCCCAGTCACTGAATTCGACTGGCGAGATGATGCCTTCCCTCAGCAGGCGGTCCAATTCGCCTTCTATCTTTTCCCGCATCACATACGGCACCGCTCTGGCCTTGTGGTGTACTGGCCTGGCGTCTGGGTTTATGTGAATCACTACCTTGGCCCCCTTGAATGTGCCAATGCCAGGTTGAAATAATGAGTCAAATTTGTCCAGCATGATACTCGTTCCATGGAGGAAATTGCATTGACATCGCCCCATTTCCAGTTCATGACAGCAAGCCAACTCCTCCCCAGTAGTGCGGGACTGTCCCCCGGGACAACCCAGAGTGGCTACCTGTTTTACAAAGTTTTGTGGGTCACGACTACCGTGGCGTTGCCTAGCACCAGAATGATCTCCTTTGTGTAGGTCCGTAGCTGTGCGTCAATCTGCGATAATTTTGGCCTCCTGGCCTTGGACGCCCACAACTTTTCGAACTGTTTGATACCCATCAGGGACTGGCTGGCCCCTGTTATTGTCCTTGAGTGCGCCATTAACAGGTGTTGATGGCCCCATTACTGGCCGCATTGTCCCTTGCAATGGCGTGAATCGCCATTCAGCTTGCCATTGTCTCTGTTGAACTCCCCCTCTGGGTTCGACTACATGTTGGGGCATGCCCGATTGCCTTTGTCTGCCTGGAGAACTGTGTGCTGCTTTAACAATGTTGAATCTCTGTCCCAACCATTCCTTAACACAGTACCTCTCGTCTGATCTGCTTGTGGCCATGCTCGCGTGGTTTAAATCCCAGTTTCTCGTCGCCATTGATACGTCCTTACTACACAGTATAAATGCACACGAGGCCCATGCTTGAGAGAAAGTCAGTCTGTGACCTGTCCTTTATTCCATAGCACTCAAGTGATGGAAGTGGGTGGAGCTTCCGCTTTTATATCTGAAGGTCCAGGTTAGGAGTGTCTCCCACAAGTTCATCACCTCGTGGTCATTGTTCTCACAGTGTACAACTTAGGTCAGATTATACGTGGGTTACATTGCTGGTTGAATACATGACAGAACCGATACCTCGCCATCAGCTCTCCCTTGGGTTAAGATGCTCCCGAACCAGTGTACACAGCTCCTCATACGACTTATCTGTGGGTTTCACCGGAGCCAGAAGATTCTTCATGAGGCTGTAGGTTGGTGCCCCGCAGACTGTGAGGAGGACCGCTCTCCTTTTTGCAGCGCTTCCTTCTCCGTCCAGCTCGTTGGCTACAAAGTACTGGTCTAGCCATTCAACATAGGCTTCCCAGTCCTCACCCTCAGAGAACTTCTCCAGGGTACCCATAGTTTGTTGCATTTTTGCGTTGGATTCGTATTCCAGTCGCCAGTTATTGTGTTCCTAACACAGATGATGCTGCACACAGGGAGGTTAAAGGAACACTGACCTCAGTCTTTAATAAGACACTACAGAGTGAGGAACAAGCCTTCGGGGCCGGCTTATATACAGTGCTCCCAAGGGATGCTGGGATCCCTTGGGACTTCAGGGGATGAGCACCCTGGTGACGGAACATGGGAGTGCATTCTTTATAGATACACAACAAGGTATTAAGGCAATCTGCTTTCTGTCGTCTCTCTATTCCTCTCTAATGCTCAGCTAGATAGAAAACTATGGGCTAGAAATTGATCAACCTACCGCCGCGTTTCTCGCCAGTATTTCCTTGTTTTGGGTGGTCTTTCATTCGTTGGGAGTTTCATCAGGGCCTTACGCCGGTGGTTTGGAAATAGCGTTGGGGAGCGGACCGCCGGCGTGAATGCTGGGAAAACCGCTCCCGCCCGTGTTTGGTGGGAGCGGTGATCCGTACTTCTTGGGGAAAAAAAACGCCCAGTTGGACCAGCCTTTTGATGGACGGTAGGTATGAAAGCCTGCAAAAAAAGGGTAAGTGAACCTTTTATCTTCTAATTCTTTTGCAGCGATTCAGTGGAAAAGGGTCTTCTGAATGTTTTCAGATGTTTTATTTTTTGAAAAAATATTTTCCGTGTTTTCCCCCCTCCCTGGGCCAACTTTAGCCTCGGGCGTAATTTGACCAGGACTGCCAAGAATCCACATGCAACGCCCATTTTTCCCATCGGGCATTTTTTTCTCCTATTTTTTGATCAATTCTCCGCCAGCATTAATTGCAGAATATTAGCGTTTTTTTGGGCAGTAACTGGGCGGTGGCGGCCTTTGATCAATTTCTAGCCCTATCGGCGGTACTTTTATTCAAATGTATGTGCCAAATAAGGATTACACATGGGGAAACAGTGTGACACATCTAAGTGGGGAGGGCCGGATAACCCATGACTGACAGTCTTGAAGTTGCTGGTGTAAGTCTGTGTCAGGATGTTTCGGAAAGAAGTCAGGGCCAGCCATGTGACATTCACAACATTTCCATAACTGAGGCTGACTCGACACATCCACGTGAGGCAAACCCTCTATCTTTAGCCTCACAAGTGGAGATATTTATTTGATTATATTGTTGGCTTGGCTATATTCTAAATGGACAAGAAACTAACTTACTTAGTTTGTTTTATCAATGTGGCAGTTCAGACCCTGAAGTTTAGTTGACTGTGAGAAAATCACATTGTTAGTTTTTTTTTTATTCGTTCATGGGATGTTGGCGTCGCTGGCAAGGGCAGCATTTATTGCCCATCCCTAATTGCCCTTGAGAAAATGGTGGTGAACCGCTTTCTTGAACTGCAGCAGTCTATGTGGTGAAGGTACTCTCACAGTGCTGCTAGGGAGGGAGTTCCAGGATTTTGACCCAGCGACAATTAAGGAACGGCAATATATTTCCAAATCAGGATGGTGTGTGACTTGGAGAGAAACTTGCAGGTGATGGTGTTCCCATGCCCTTTTCCTTCTAGAGTCTAGAGGTTGCAGGTTACGAGGTGCTGCCGAAGAAGACCTGGTGAGTTGCTGTAGTACATCTTGTAAATGGTACACACTGTTCGCTGGTGGTGGAGGGAGTGAATGTTTAAGGTGGTGGATGGGGTGCCAATCAAGCAGGCTGCTTTGTCCTGGCTGGTGTTGAGCTTCTTGAGTGTTTTTGGAGCTGCACTCACCCAGGCAAGTGGAAAATATTCCATCACACTCCTGACTTGTGCCTTGTAGATGGTGAAAAGGCTTTGGGGAGTCAGGAGGTGAGACACTCTCCACAGAATACCCAGTATCTGACCTGCTCTTGTTGCCACAGTATTTATGCGGCTGGTCCAGTTCAGTTTCTTATCAATGGTGAATTAAATTTTATTAGCTTACTTGCTTTGCTCTAAAACCAACCCAAAAATGATTAAGTACTTTCATTGTCCACAAAACCAATATGTGCAATATTTAGAAATACTAGGCAAACTCAGTTAATCTTCTGATTATTCTTAAAAATGTTGCATTTATCTCTGTATTTGCATTTATCTCTGAATTTATGTGTCTGGTCAGTTAAGTTTCTGGTCAATGGTGACCCCCAGGAATTTGATGGTGAGGGATTGTAATGCCATTGAATGTTATGGGGTGGTGGTTCGACTCTCACTTGTTGGAGATAATCATTGCCTGCCACATGTGTGGCATCAATGTTAGTTGTGGTATCATACCTGTAGAAATTTCATTTTTCACACATGTAATAATTTGTGTTTGGATATTTATTTTATTATTGTATTCATTTTATTATGAATCAGAAAATGATCTCTTCTAAAACTACAGCTTGGTTGGTAACTGCATAACGACAGCATGATGGTTCCTCCGTGTGGTATTTTTAGTGTTCCTTTAGAGGAATTCTTATCCCCTCTTTTGCTATTTTTCTGTCACAAATTACTGAATATTGCAGAAAGGTATCTGGAATTTAAATTAAAGTTCAAAACAAAAATGTATATTTATCCTTTTATTAGTGTTTCTTCCTTATGATAAAAAAAGTAAAACATGAAAATCATTTGAAGATTGAGCCCATTGCAAAAATGTGATATTTTTTCTTTGAACCTCGTTTCTTAGCGTCCGTGAAATTTATTTTATGCTGTAACTTTTTTCCCCACCCTCTATTAAGGTTTTTTGTCGTCTTTTATTTTATTTATCCTTGATCTCATTTTGCAATTTTTATGTCTTTTGTTTTGTCACTTTGATATTATTTTGTTTTTATCTTACTTGTTTCGTTTTATCTGCAATCCATTTTGGTTTAGAACCTTTTCTTCGTAAAAGTGGCGCCTTTAGTTTGTTGTGACACAAAGACTGAGAGAGCTGTGACGTAACTCCTGCCTACCTGACAAAGGGGGATAAAATGAATAGAAAATCATGCAGGGCCCATTGACATCTGTGCCTGAATTCCTGACATGTGCTTCTAGTGCAAAAATTCATAAAATCTACACTATTGTGTTTTTTCATTCCATTATAAATGACATACGTTTCTTGTGAGATATGATATAATCCACAAAGATCTGATATCCATCACTCGATTTCAAGTTTGAGATCCTAAACTAACTCTCTGAGTTCTCCTTCTGGGCCTATCTTTTCATCTTTTCTTTATTACCATGGTTACCAATATGGATTCATAAGCTGTGTTTAAATATAGCCATAAGTTACTTTTAAAGCATGTCGAAAGGACAAGTTTGGAAAAGGTTAAATATCTAAAAGTTTTAAGATGTTATGAACAAGCTAAAATAACAGCAGAGCAATTATTATTAATAATAACTTATTTTAAAAGAACTGAAATAATTTTATGGAGAATAATGGATTACCAGGAGTGATAACAGAGTGGTAATCTAATTAAAGGAGTTAGATGATATCATTATGCCATTTTACCTGTCATTTGAACCTTTTACATCATTACTCCTTTGAATCACTCCAGGGTACTGTTTTTTTTATCATTAATTGGATGACATGCTCCCATTCAGTTCTGGGCCTGTCTTCACACCATTCGCATCTGTCGGCTCAGATGCTCACAACCAATTCACTCCATATCATTGATGCTGATCCCGCTGAAGTGTTTGGAGATATATCACCAGCCAAATGTTGAAAACACTTTGCTAGTACAGCATACACACCTGGAGTATTGTGTATAGTTCAGGTCTCCTTACCTAAGGAAAGACATACTTGCCTTAGAGGGAGTGCAATGAAGGTTTACCTAGACTGGTTCCTGGGATGAGAGGATTGCCCTATGAGGAGAGATTGAGCAGGCGATGCCTATATTCCCTAGAGTTTAGAAGAATGAGAAGTGATCTAATTGAAACATATAAAATTCTTAAGGGGCTTGACAGAGTTAATGCTGAGAAGATGTCACAGTCTCAAAATAAGGGGTCGGCCATTTTGGACTGAGAGGGGGAGAAACTTCTTCACTCAAAGGGTTGTGAATCTTTGGAATTCTCTACCCCACAGAGCTGTGGATGCTCAGTTGTTGAGTATATTCAAGATAGAGGTCAATAAATTTGGGGGAACTAAGGGATATGGGGATAATGCGGGAAGGTGGAGTTGAGGTAGAAGATCAGCCATGATCTTATTGAATGGCGGAACAGGCTCGAAGAGCCAAATGGCCTACTCCAGCTCCTATTTCTTATGTTCGGATGTTTTTATATACTGAGTAAGTGTGAGGATTCCAAAGGACACTTTAAATTCCAAGAGACCATGACCTAGAAATCCGTGCTATGTATCCATTACATTGAATGTTTTTTCCTCTGCTTTTGCTTGTATTGGGTGTCGATGCTGCATGCAATTCATGGTGACCTCTTCCTGAATTATTAAAATTGTGATCACTACAAATTTAGCGTAATGTACTTTAAATCAGCAGTCGAGATAAACATTGGATATAGTTTATATTTGTTTATTCTTAGCAGATCCTCTGTGATGTTGTTTATGTTGAGTCAGAGGATCAGCAATTTAATTGCTATCTAATGCATAACATGGATCTATTATAATATACATTATATTATCAGGGCTACTGATTTACGGGTGATTGAATAAGTGAAAATTTGTTTTTATTATGAAGTATTATGGAACTGTTGTTGGTAATTCCAGGTTCAATTTATGTGATATATGTCCCGATTTTCATAGAAATTGCAAGTCAGTGGTCTTCATTATAATTAATAATAATGTTGCAATAATGATTATTATTATTCTAAGTTGTTGAGCTATGCAAATAGTTTTATTTCTTTTTAAAGTCCATGATGCACAGGAAAACGGGAGGAAAGATACACCAGGTCACAGGCAGCTAAGAAGCGTGTCGCAGTACTGGTGAGCTGAAGGGAGATCAAATGTTTTAAGTGTTGGGAGGGTGGTTCAAGGGATCTATGAGCAGGGCGGAGTGAAGGTGGGAGGTGTAGAGGGTTTTTAGAATATGAGAATGTTGGGAAGGGCAGGATCCTTGGATTGGGGGAATAGTGGGAAGGGAGTGCTGAGGTCTGATTTGGAAGTGTTGTGGAAGGTGTTTGTTGGGTGTGGCAGTGGTGAGAAGGTAGTTATGGGCTGTGTGAGCATTAGAGGCAGCAAAGGAGTTGGTTGAGTGTGGGAAGAGGTTTGGGAATCTGGAAGCACTACGAGTGCATCAGACGTTTTGGAGCAGCAGACATGATGTTGGGTTTTGGGAGCATTCATGAAAGGGGTGGGAGGAGGAGAGGGGTTTTGGAGTCCATGGAAGGGGCATGCTGGTGTCTGGGACCATTGGTTGGAGGAGCACTGATCTGGGACTAGAAACATAGAAACATAGAAAATAGGTGCAGGAGTAGGTCATTCAGCCCTTCTAGCCTGCACCGCCATTCAATGAGTTCATGGCTGAACATGCAACTTCAGTACCCCATTCCTGCTTTCTCGCCATACCCCTTGATCCCCTAGTAGTAAGAACTACATCTAACTCCTTTTTCAATATATTTAGTGAATTGGCCTCAACAACTTTCTGTGGTAGAGAATTCCACAGGTTCACCACTCTCTGGGTGAAAAAGTTTCTCCTCATCTCGGCTAAATGGCTTACCCCTTATCCTTAGACTGTGACCCCTGGTTTTGGACTTCCCCAACATTGGGAACATTCTTCCTGCATCTAACCTGTCTAAACCCGTCAGAATTTTAAACGTTTCTATGAGATCCCCTCTCATTCTTCTGAACTCCAGTGAATACAAGCCCAGTTGATCCAGTCTTTCTTGATATGTCAGTCCCGCCATCCCGGGAATCAGTCTGGTGAATCTTCGCTGCACTCCCTCAATAGCAAGAATATCCTTCCTCAAGTTAGGAGACCAAAACTGTACACAATACTCCAGGTGTGGCCTCACCAAGGCCCTATACTACTGTAGTAACACCTCCCTGCCCCTGTACTCAAATCCCCTCGCTATAAATGCCAACATGCCATTTGTTTTCTTAGCCGCCTGCTGTACTTGCATGCCAACCTTCAATGACTGATGTACCATGACACCCAGGTCTCATTGCACCTCCCTTTTTCCTAATCTGTCACCATTCAGATAATAGTCTGTCTCTCTGTTTTTACCACCAAAGTGGATAACCTCACATTTATCCACATTATACTTCATCTGCCATGCATTTGCCCACTCACCTAACCTATCCAAGTCACTTTGCAGCTTCATAGCATCCTCCTCGCAGCTCACACTGCCACCCAACTTAGTGTCATCCGCAAATTTGGAGATACTACGTTTAATCCCCTCGTCTAAATCATTAATGTACAATGTAAACAGCTGGGGCCCCAGCACAGAACCTTGTGGTACCCCACTAGTCATTGCCTGCCATTCTGAAAAGTACCCATTTACTCCTACTCTTTGCTTCCTGTCTACCAACCAGTTCTCAATCCACATCAGCACATTACCCCCAATCCCATGTGCTTTAACTTTGCACATTACTCTCTTGTGTGGGACCTTATCGAAAGCCTTCTGAAAATCCAAATACACCACTTCAACTGGTTCTCCCTTGTCCACTCTACTGGAAACATCCTCAAAAAATTCCAGAAGATGTGTCAAGCTTGATTTCCCTTTCACAAATCCATGCTGACTTGGACCTATCATGTCACCTCTTTCCAAATGCACTAGGTGGCTGGTTGGTCATGGCATGCAGACTAACGGGAAGAGGAGTCTGGGAGGGTTAGGAGCGAGATCTTGGAGTCTGAGAGCTTTGAGGAGCGTTCTGGTCTGGAACAATTAGGTTGGGGCCAGGATTGTAATAGAATTGAAATAAAGTTGGTGGTCAGGGGCATTTATGAGTAGAATTGTGGTTTGGGAGAATGAAGGCATTAAGTTCCACAGTGCTCTATTCCAGCTGAAAATTGTGTCCTGATTATTAAAGGCACCTTGTGCACTTATACTGTAATTGCCAAATGCATGTCAGCAATTACAGAATAAGCTGGCTATGCACTTTAAGTCACTAAGATACTGCTGGTAGCTCAGTGCTGGCAAAGCCATTTGTAGGCACACCATTCTCCAGATTACCGCAAATGTGCCAATACTCATCTCCAGCCATGACTGGGCATAAGATCTAAAGCCATAATTTTGCAGGGTGATATTGGGCGTGATTGGTGGTAGTTGGGTGGGGAGGTGTTATTTTTGACAGGGGGTCGGGAACCCGCTGTCATCCCGCCCCCATGCGCCTTTCCCCCAGGTGTGTCTGTAATCGCGGAGCTGACTCGACCAGCAGCAGTGGTCGACCCAATTGAGATGATTATCAGTTGGTTTACAGGCACTTAAGAGCCTTTTTTCACTTACTTTTTAAATTTCCCTGCATGGCCATGGGAGCCACACAGCTCGGGAACCACGTCTGTCAACTTGAGGTGGGAGTTCCGTGGCCATTGCTCCAGCTGATTACTTGACAGCATCAAATGTACAGTAAAAGTTCCCACCTGATAGATGATCACATTCCTCAGGCAGAAGCTGCTGCTCAGTTCATTTCCAGCGCAGATTCTGCAGACTGTTTCCAGCAAAGTCTCCATCCAGTGTCACCTCATTGGAAGAACTCTCTCATCATTGACAGAATGCTTCTGTCATCTGTACTCACCTGCCATCTATTCCATCAACATGGGTGCTGTTTATACTGTCTCACCTTGGTCCTCAGAATCCCACCATGATCAGCCCCAACACCAGCAGCATCAGGCACACCATCAGCACCAAAAACAACACCAACCTTCTCCTCAATCACCTGATGCTGCACAGTACACAGGCATCAGCACCTGAGCACATTGCTTCCCGGAAGGCCAGGGATGGCCTCATCATGGCCAGATTTAGTTAACTTTACACTGTACACCCATATGGCTGCCACATGATGTGCCAGGTTAGCACCATCCCACACCAATACCATAAAACACCCCTACAATGACCAAGCCATTCCTTTCACACTCATCACCATTGTGGGAGGTACCATTATGTCTCACCATTCACTGCAACTCACTAAGCCACTTCCAAAGGTGCACACAAATCTATCCAAGACCGGAATGAGTTGAAAATAAAGATTTTTATGTTTAACACCGCAGTAACAGAAACTTTACATAAACATTGAATAAAACACCCAAATGGCTACCCTTGTGTGTTGTTAGTTGGTATGATTGAACAAGGATGAGAGTGAGTGAGGGCTGACTAGTAAGATGGGGCTGTGATAATGTAGAAAGAGAGAGTGGGATGGGTGGAGGTGCAAGTTAAGTTGGTGTGAGTAAGGACGTACGGGAGTAGGGTAGGGAAGGGTGGGGATGTGATGAGAGACACAGCAGGATGAGATTGAGTGTAGCTTTGTACTGACGTTTCCTGATCTAATGAGGTAATTGAAACATTTGTGGCACTGCACCCAGGTCCTCCTGATGACATCCCTGCTTGTGCCCTCCTCTGCAATCTGCAACCAGGCTGTCTTGGTCTCCTGGGTAGATCTCTTCGGCCCATCCCTGCGTGCTCTAACTCCCTCCGTAAACATCTGGAGGGAGTCATTGGAGAACCTGGGTGCAGCCCTGTGCATCTGTGCAGTCATTGTCAGCTTGCAGCTGTAGTGTACTGACAGCACAATGTTAGATTAAACTTCAAATGTAATGAGGCCATAGTCTCTTTCAGGATCCTGGCTGAAAACATGTCGTGAATGACGTCACCAGACCGGCTGCATCTCATTGGGCCGGGTAACATGCTGGGTGGGCTTAATAGGCCCCATGAATGTAAGTTCATTTTCAACAGTGGGATGGAGCCAGCAGCGGCGTGGTGATCCGTCACGGAGACCGCCCGCACGGACTCGCCCAGCTTGGCAAAATTCTGGCCCAAGTCTTTTAGAGAATGTGTAAATAGGGTGTTTCAGAATGCAGGAGTGGGTCGGCTATTGGGTGGTGGGTAAAACTTTGGATTTGAGCAGATACATGGAGTGATTAAGGGAATGGTGAGTGGGGAGGGGTAAAGGCACTTGTGTTGGAGCAGGAATGGCAAATGGGGAGCTGTGAGAGGTGGTGGGAGGGAGCAGTAGGTGGGGAAAGGCCACCAGTGCTCGAGGTGAGGAGAGGCAGCAGGAAGGAACAAAGAGATACACAATTTTCACAAGCCTCAATTGGGTGGGCTGCTGGGTGTAGCACCAATGAGCTGAGAGATGCAAATGAAGAGGTTGGCATTCAGAGCTGTAGTTCGTAGCATGAGAAGAATAACAACGATTTACACTTATATGGCGCCTTAAACATAGTAAAACATCACAAGGCACTTCACAGGAGCGTGCTCAAATAAAATTTGAATAAGTCATTAAGAGGCAAGTACAACAAATAGGCTTAGAAATTAGCATGATAGACAGGCATTACAGAAAAGTGTTACAGGAAGTAAGCATTGCAATTGCATGCAGTGCACGCAACACTATATATATATATATATATATCTCATACTAAAAATCTTAATCTGTGTGCAGTTCCTGTCTACAATTGTTATTGTATCCTGACATGTAGTTTAATGGTTATTTATGAACATCATCAAACACCCACATGTTACTGAGCATCTTAAACATCATCAAGGTGAAAGCCTTGGCTTCTGACACATGTGGTTTAATCGTTATTTATAACATGAAAGTAGCTAAACATGATAGACCTTTGGGGCTACCTGGAGCCTAACAGTGCCCTGAGGCAATGCTTGAGTTGTGAGCAAATTATTTGATATAATTGGGTACCTGCATTGCTAAATATCATTGAGTCAATGTTACCAAACATCTTCAAACACCCACATTAGTGAACCTTTCTTTCCTCCTTTAAGACGCTCCTTAAAACCTACCTTTTTGACCAAGATTTTGGTCATCTGTCCTAATATCTCCTTATGTGGCTCGGTGTCAAGTAACGCTCCTGTGAAGCACCTTCGGATGTTTTACTATGTTATAGGTGCTATATAAATGCAAGTTGTTGTTATTGTTGACTCAGGCCCCACTCCAGAGGGACTGGGGGCTAAATTGGATAGCCCCCGAAAACGGGCGTGGGGATCGTGGTACGTGATTAACCCACGCCCATTCATTGCGTTACAGGCAGAACATTAATTTCGTGCTGCCTGCTGTTTTAAATGCATGCAGCCAAGCGGTACTGCCGCTATTCATTGGCTGCACGCATCAGCGGGGGTCCGATATCGTGAGTGGATCCTGCTACTTAAAGGCAGCCTGCACCTCTTAAGGGCGAGGTGCATTGTGACTGCAAGAAGTGGTGGGGGTTTCTTCAAAAGTTAGTCTGGGCTGTGATACTTTGAGAAATGGCTGAACATGCGAGAGAGCGTGCACCAAGGTTTGCTGACAGTTCTTGGTGCAAGGTATGGCGAGAAGGAGAGACATCCTGCATCCGTTGGGGGCAGGAGGCAATGATCCCATTAATCTTTTTTTGGGTGCATGGCCCCTGCAGTTTTTTACATTGAAAAGCTAGCGAGCCTGCTATGCGGGAGGTCTTCCTTGCAGGAAAAGGTGGCGCACAAGAGGCAGCAGGAAAGAACAGGAGGAGAATAAGCACGCTTGCATGTTTTAACCCCATGAAGAAGACAGTCCTGGCCATCATGGGAAGAGACATCACTGAGGCTGTGGCTACTGGCAGGGCTGGAAGGATCAAATGATGAGGGTCTCTACATACCTAATCCTCCTTCTCTCATCCCACCTCTCCCTCATCCCTCAAACTCTTTTGGTTCACAAGCTACAGATGGTGTAAGCATGCACTTCTTACTTTCTCTTCTCCCCTCGCCACAATCTAACCCTTGTCCCTTTTTCATTTGAGATATCCAAGGACTTGGACCTTCTCAGTCAGTGGAGGAAGAGAAAGAAGATGAAGAGACACCATCACTCGATCTTACACTCGCAGCCACCAGCTTAGAGACTGACATTTCCCTCTTCAAGCATAGGCCATATATTCTGCTGTTCCTGTTCTGAACAAGGTGACCATCATGTGACCATCTATAAAGTCTCCATCATTGACAAGCCCATCTCTAATTGTTTCATTTTGCCTCCTTCACTGTCCACATATCACTGCCTATTCCCAACATCATTATCCTCACCTTCCATCCCTGGGGGAAAAAAACTTCTCCACAACTCCCTTACTATTACACATTAGAATTCCTAACTCTCTCTCATCTGCCCTGTTTCTCACCATGCCAAACTACTCTTTATACAGTGTTGCTTTTTCTAGGGGGTGCATCAACAGAGGAGGGAGGAAAATACAATGTTGCATATCGCATTTTAACCTAATTAGCATGCCGGGGGCAGGTTTGCAGGATGCCAAAATCAGAGAAGGAAAATCCCAGAAAACTTCAGAGCTGTTTACAAAAGGCCTTGCCCCCCCTGATGTTCCTCCACTGACCGCCTGAAATCCACGCCAAAATAGATGGGAAATGGGTGGAAAATATGGACTGGCGTGTCTGGAAAATGGTAATGTCGCACTTGTGTAATAAGTAAGGGTGCTTGTTCTAAGATTGCAGCTAAGGGAAGTTGTCAGGCAGTATGGAGGAAGCTTCATACTTTCTAACTGTGCCAAACAGGAGTGCCTGCTGAGACAGTGTATAGGGAGCCTTAATTGGTATCTCACTTGTGCTGTATTTGATCTGCTGGTTCCTGATGGGCTGGTGTAGAAAGAGCTTTACTCTGCATCTAATTGTGCTATACCTAACTTGAGAGTGCTTGATGGAGCAGTGAAGAAAAGCTTTATTGGGCCGTAAATTGCGGCCTCTCCGGGTGCGTACGATGTACTCACCCGCCCGAAGAGGCCCCGCAAGTTCCAGGATTAGGTGTGCACTGCGCATTCGCCTAAAACCGACACTTGCAATCTGTCAAAATTTGACAGATCGTACGAATGTGAAAGTAAAGGGCCTCCGCGGGTGGAGAGTTGGGCTATTTGCCCAACTCCTGCCCAGCGAATGTCCTTAAAAGTCTTGCACCTGTTAGAAGCAGGCGTAAGGTCTGCTTTACCATCGTAAGAGTTTTAAAAGATAGAAAAACACATTTTATGACTAATTTTTATATTTAAAAACCCTGCCCGTTAAGGTAAAGTTATTTTTAACACTATTAAAATAAGTTGTTTTCGAAAACATTTAATTTAATTCAATTTCTATTCAGTTTATTTTATTTATGTAAAGTGTTTTCATTGGTTTTGGGGATATTCTCATTCATAGTAGTGGCAGCTCCGTACAAAGTTCATTGGTGGTCGTCACTCTGGGACCACCAGATAATTTAGTAATTTTTTGTGCAATGGAGACCTCCAACTGTAATTTCCGGGCAATTATGTCTATCCCTGGATACAAATAGTAGAACAAATTCCTACAACTGAGATCCCTCATTTTGATTTGCATAAAAATACGATCAGAGATAAACATTTTAAAACACGCCCTCAATTAATGAATATAATGAATGAATGTAACAGAATTATTGATCTTAAACAATCATTTCATTTGCAAATGGAAGCACATTTATTTAATTCCATATGAAAAACACATTGAGCAAAATGTTCAACTGGTGGAGACCGTAAACCTCCAAATTATCGTGGCAGCTTACAGTTAATGTCTTTTATCTTTGTTTTCCCATCTATAAATGTTACCATAATTAAATAAATTACTACTCACATTTAATATTTAAAGTTACTTACTGCATTTGGTGATTAACTTACTCCCTGCATTTGATAACTGCCTACATCATGCATTAATTTTTTTAAAATATCGATATATTGAATACATTTTGTAAATCAATTAATAATCAAATTTCAGTCTAAATTTATTAACTTATACCTTCAGCTCTGTTGTTATAAGCTCATTTTTTTGCCCATCAGCAATGCCACTGGAGTTCAACTAGTCATTAATTTTTTTCTAAATTATCGATCATTAATTTGTTATATGAATATTAGCTTCAAATACGTTTTTAATATACTACAAGATAATATGACCCTTGACCTAACACAAATTGTATGCTGTTTGATATCTAACATAACAGCCATATATTTCTGAGCATCTGATTGGCTGGTGATTGGTGAGTAGCTTTTCTTTTCTTTTTATTGTTATTACCAATTTAAGGGTATCTAAGGTTAAGACATGGCAGGAGAGCTCGGCCATGTGATATGCTCCTCCTGTACCATGTGGGAACTCGGGGACACTTCCGGTGTCCCTGGGCGCTACGTGTGTGGGAAGTGTATCCGCCTCGAGCTCTTGACGATCCGCGTTGCGGAATTGGAGCTGAGGGTGGATTCACTCTGGAGCATCCACGATGCTGAGAATGACGTGAGTATCACGTGTAGTGAGTTGGTCTTACCGCAGGAGAAGGGTCCACAGCCAGATAGGGAATGGAAGACCAGCAGGAAGAGCAGTGCAAGAAAGATAGTGCAGGGGTCCCCTGTGGTCATCCTCCTGCAAAACAGATACACTGCTTTGAGTACTGTTGGGGAGGATGACTCATCAGGGGAGGGCAGCAGCAGCCAAGTTCATGGCACCGTAGGTGGCTCTGCTGCAAAGGAGGGCAGGAAAAAGAGTGGGAGCGCGATAGTGATAGGGGATTC